>NW_009259593.1:104664-251534 GCF_000687185.1 Egretta garzetta
CAGAGGCGTCCCGGGGAGTGGAGCTTGGGGTCCGGATCTGTGGGTCTCAGTCCTGCAGTTCCCCCTCTCCAGAGCCTCGAAACCCACCGTCCGCCGCCTCCTGTCAGTTACAGCCCTGTCCAGGCTGGGAGTGGCTGAAAGCCACCGCTGACTTGCTGGTGGTGGGAAGTGAGTTGCGGATTTCGTGGCACACCTGTTAATTGTCACACGGAGTCTTGCTGTAGCTGCTCTCCTTGCCAGGAGCGCATGGTTGTCTCCATCCAAGTGTCCTCAAGGCATGCTTGAAGCTTCACCGTCCCAATAGCCACAGGCTCACCTTGACTGTAGCAGCTCTGCCTTAGGAGACCACAGAACCTCAGTCGTATGTTGTTTACTCTGGTTATCAAGGACTGATAAATAATTTTAACATAAATAATATGCAGCTTTTATCTTCACTTTTGAACACTTGTTATTGTAGGAAAGCACCTAACAAGATGAGGTTCTGGCATCAAATACTTAAACATTAGAGTAAATGTTGTACGTGTCAACTGTGTGGAAAAGAAAGTTGGTACTCGGAGAATACAGGTCGACATGAATGTAGAGGAGGGGTTTGAAAGATGTTGGGGGTACTTGGCTTAGGGGGGGATGTTGAAAGAAATCGAGAAAGTGAGCAGAAGAGTCAGTCTGCATTATTAGGGAGAGCAGTGAATGAAGTACAAGAAAGGACAGTTCTATGGATGGAGAATAAATAGCCTGTTTTTTATCTTAGGGAACTGAAAGTAATGCTGAGCTATCCAGGCAGAAGTGTCAGAGAGAGATAGGGACAGGTGAGATCAGAAATCAATAAAATAAATCTGCTGTATAATCTTTAGAAGGGTTAAGTTGCCTTAATAACTAGCATCAACGAAGGAGAAAATACAGAAAAATATGAGTGCTGCTGATGTACACTGGGAGAAGAAGGATGAAAGTTACCAGAGGAAAAAGCAGGGTGTCTGTCAGAATAAGATTAAGAGACTTGCTTTGGACAGAAATGAAGGACATATGTTGTAAAGACTGATTGAGGAAAATTAATATGGCGAGGAGACCTCTCGGAATGGCCTAGAGGTGACCTTCTGAGGTAGGGTTTGTAGAAGTTTGCATAGTCAGGGGAGGGAAAAGGCTTAAAATATGGAACAATTAGCCACAAATTAGCTTTTGTGGAGTTTGGAAGTTAGGTATTAAAAGCGGGTCCTAGTAGTGTCCCTATATGGATGTGTGTGCGTATAAAATATATGTATATATTTATGGTCCCTGAGCATCTTGGGGGTGGTTCCATGTGAGCCCCTCTGCCCCCAAAGTGGCAAGGCAGCAGTTCTGTGTTGGGGGTTGCCCTTTGTGTGTGTCTTGCGCTGTAACTCTTCTGGCTTATCCAGTGAATTTAAGTTCCTGTTAGAGGCTTATTCCTACAGGGAACAATATATGCAGCAGATGTTTGCAGTGACACAAAACAGCCTTTCAAAAGAGGCCGCATTTTTTCAGTCAAACCAAGTATGTTCCTATGTGAGAAGGGCAGCACAAACCAACTAAAGAGGTGTACAGCCTTGTAACGTGAATCTCTAGTGCAAATATATATTCTTTTTTGGTGTGGGTCAGCTAGTTCTTACTGTGGTGTCCAGGTGTGTCCGTTCGTGTGCTAGTCCTGCTTTTTGCAGGGGTTTTGATTCTGGTTTGTGGGTAGCTTGTATTTTGTCACTGGCCTTTCACTGCATCTCTGAGGTAATTCTGCTCGTCTGTTGATGGGCCTTGATAGCACTTAATGTGCACCTGGCTATGTGACTGCTACTCCCCTATCGTAGGGCAGAGATGAGTTTTCTCACTTGATGTGACAAGAATGGTATAAACAGTTGGTCTAAGTTGTACATACTGGTCAGAGAAATTTGCCACAAATATAAATGCATTTGTACTTTATTGCATTTTTAATTAGGGAATAAGAGCAAGTCTTAATAACCAGAAAACAGTGATAAGTTATTCATGCAGCTATCGTAAGTGTGTTTGCTTCAGAGTAGAAGTTGGACAGAAGTAGACAAATAAATACAAACAAAAAGTGCTCTTTTGTGAATTTGTTTTGCAGATGTTTTCATTGATATTTTTTATTGAATACTGCTATTAACTACACACTGTAAAGCAAAGCCACAGTTTGGAAAATGCAGTTTGTTCCTAAAGGAAAGGAATGAGGAAAGGTGTTTCAGTGGGAGACTGAAGTAAAGAATGTTAATATTGCGCTTAGCTGTGACTCAGTTTGCAGATCCTGGCCTTACAGGCAGGTACGTTTTGATAGAGCTTTGCACTTGTACTCCAGTGCCATTTCTTGTTTCACCTCACTGAAGGTTCCTGGTGAAAAGGGGCTGCACTGCTTGTTTCTGCTCCCATTCTGCTTGCTTGTTTGCCTTGCATGTCCCATTGCATAAAATCTAGTGACATTGTGGCTGCAGGAGGGAGAAGGACTGGTTCAGGAAGCTGATCCGGTGGAAAACTGGCCTCCCCAAAATTAAACGGAAATGTAGTATTCTGTCATGCAGGGGAACTGACCTGATTAATATAGTGATTGCACGGTGCCCACGTCCCATGTGAGGAAGGGGCTGGAAATCCACTGATGCTTGTGGCAAGAAAGGGTGGGAATAGAACTATCCCTTTGGTGGTATTCTACAGTCACACTGGATTGATTATACTAGGAAGTCTTTTGTCACTCTTAAGGTAACTGAATGTATGAGAGAGGTCAGTATGAATTCATCCACATTTAGTAGTGCACGCACATTACACAGCGGTTGGTGTCTGCCTTAGAGACCTTTTCATGGAAACCAGTTCAAGGCGGAACTTGCTTTGGTTTGCATGTTCCTGTGTATAAAAAGAAAAACAAGCAGTCTGAGAAATTATCTGCAAAACCAATGGTCCAATGGGTGATTAGTTTGCTTTTTTTTTTCAAATACATTACATCTGCTTGTACTACTCAGGTGGTACTAAACAGAAAAAATACAGGCATAACCAGCTGTTAGCAAACTCTCCTGGTCTGTATCAAGGAGAAATCTTCACCAGTGTAAGACTGGGTGAGGAAGTGGAGCTGAATTTTTTCACTTGGCTTGTATGCATGCCAGAACCCGGACAAGCTGGAGAGGTGGGCCTGTGTGAACCTCATGAGGTTCAACAAAGCCAAGTGCAAGGTTCTGCACCTGGGTCGGGGTAACCCCCGGTATCAATACAGGCTGGGGGAAGAAAGGATCAAGAGCAGTCCTGCTGAGAGGGACTTGGGGGTACTGGTGGATGAAAAGCTGGACATGAGCCAGCAATGTGCACTGGCAGCCCAGAAGGCCAACCGTACTCTGGGCTGCATCAAGAGAAGCGTGGCTAGCAGGTTGGGGGAGGTGATTCTGCCCCTCTACTCTGCTCTGGTGAGGCCTCACCTGGAGTACTGCATCCAGCTCTGGAGCCCTCAGCACAAGAAGAACATGGAACTGTTGGAGCGGGTCCAGAGGAGGGCTACAAAAATGATTCAAGGACTGGAGCACCTTTCCTATGAGGACAGACTGAGAGAGTTGGGCTTGTTCAGCCTGGAGAAGAGAAGGCTGTGGGGAGACCTAATTGCAGCCTTTCAGTACCTAAAGGGGGCCTATAGGAAAGAGGGGGAAAATTTTTTCAGTAGGGCCAGCTGAGACAGGACAAGGGGTAATGGTTTTAAACTAAACCAGGGTAGGTTTAGACTGGCTATAAGGAAGAAATTCTTTACAATGAGGGTAATGAAACACTGGAACGGGTTGCCCAGAGAGGTAGTGGAGGCCCCATCCCTGGAAACATTCAAGACCAGGTTGGATGGGGCCCTGAGCAACCTGATCTGTGCTCACTGCAGGGGGGTTGGACTAGATGACCTCTAGGGGTCCCTTCCGACCCAAAACATTCTATGATTCTATAACCCAGGCCTTCAGCTGCAGAGCTAAAAACTGCTGAACAGCCTTTCCCTCCTCCCTTCATGAGATCTGTTGCATTGCATGCAAAGTGTTAAAGCTGTGTTCTTTAGGTTATTCTCAAGCAGCACAGAACTGTAGCTGTCACCAGCATCTTGTCTTGAAATCCTTTTCTGTATACTGTTTTTCATTTAAGTTACTTATTTTTAAATTGCATCTGAATCAATATCTCGGATTATTTGGTGGGGGAAGCATCATGATTCAGGAGAGGCCTGATGCAGTGACCTTGCTCACACTGAGGATTTCTTCTTCAGGGGAACAGAAGTGCTGATAATGGGCAGTTTGTGATGCTCCCTGTAAGAGCAAGGGTGGTGGGAATTGCTCCACAGTGGTGCTTTTGAGATCTATCAGAAGTATCTCTTTGTGGTAACTGCTTAAATTCTGTAAACACTTGTTGCTCAAAAGCATCCCTTCCTGTCTCTTGTGTGATTCTTAGGTTTTCTTCCTTCTTGTAGTGATACACTAACAATGGTTTTGTTGTATATGAAGAGGTAACTTCACAACAAAACCAGCTGTGCATAGTCCTTAGATTCTTAATTCTCTCTTCTCCTTCAAATGTTTAAGATTAACATGCTTCATATTACAGCTTTTTAAAACTGTGGTCCCACTTCTTTGCATGCTTCAAAATAGTTCTGTTTAATTTCTTTATTCATTTTGGTCAATGAGAGATGCTTGCATTTCAGCTGCTTTGCTGCAAATGCTAACTTCTCTAAAGCAGAAGTATACCCTTTCCTCTATTTAACTGTGGGACTTTCTGACCCTACACTGAAAACCCCTCTTTTCTCTCCAAAGCTGGGATCTCCACAGTAAGAGTTGGTGAACATGGGCAGTTTCGGGTTGGTTTTTTTGTTTGGTTGGGGTTTTTTTGTTTTGTTTTTTTATTTTAATTTGGTTTTGGCCCAATGTTGATTGAACAACTGTGTTTCTTTGGTGCTGAAAAGTGCAATGAAGAGGCATACAGCCTGTATCCATTATTCTAATGTAAGTTTTAGTGCTGTTTTAATTCTGAGTAGCTGTATGACTTCTGCTGGCACTGTATGCTCCACTGTCTGTGAAGAAAATCATGAGTGTTTGAAGTCCAGAAGACAAGCTGAACGTTTGGTACTTCCCTGTTAAAAAGAAATTAATAGCTGGAGAATCAACTAAATATTACTTTTCTTTTCCTGATGATAACTCTGACTCTTTTTTAAAATAACTTTTTAATTAATTTTCTTTGGAACTTGTGGCAGGGGTGTTTCATGGACATTCTTAATGCTACTTTGATTTCCTTCTTGTACAGTATTATAACTAAATTTTTTTTTCTAGCTCTGTATTGCCTGTTTGCCCTTCAGGCTGCACAGATTATAAAATGAGATTTCTCTGCTTCTGGCCACTGATCTACAGTCTCTTTTCTGTCCTCTAATCTGCTGTTCTTTAGTACTTTGATTCCTCGTGTTCTTGGGTGGCCTTTCTTATCCCTCTCTTTTGGATTTAGTGTTTTCTCTAGCTTTTCTGAGGCCGCTTTCTCCATGTTCATTGTCTGTTTGGCATCAGCATGATCTGTAGCTTCGCTCTTTCTTCCTTTCATCCTTCACAAGATCTCTGCTGCATATGGTGGCCACCTTTCTTTAAAACTGCTTTAGCAAAAGCTCTTTCAAAAACTTAGGCAATCTACCATCTACCTTCTTGCCTGTTCTTATCTTCACTGTTCCCTCCCCACTATGCTCCTAGTTTGAGATCTGTCAACTCTGCATGATTAAATCAGTGTAAATAGGCTTGGCAAACAGTTTTGGGTTCTTATATATTGGCTCTCCCTGGGTCCTCAGATTTCCGCCCCCCCCCGCCAGAAAACCTGCTCTTTTCTCTCTCTCAGCATCATCTCTTGAGCGCTGTCTCTTTCTCTGCTTTTTCTGTCTTTGTCTGTTGTCTCCGGGGCCTCCACTGTCACATCATACAGTTCTTCCATCATATCTGGCATTTCTGACCTGATCTTCCTCTCTAGCTTGCCTGTATTTTCTCATTAGTTACAGGCATCCCCTACTGATTCTGTCAGATTTTTTTTTTTAAGGTATTTCCTACAGCTTTTCTAATTTTTTTTCCCCTGTGACTTTTAAAAATGTCCTCTAACAACTAAAGCAAACTGGGGGGGGGTTTGTGTTAGCTTGCTTGCTTTCTTCCTTTTTTGTTTTGCATATTGACTTCCTGGAGCCATTCTGAAAAATCTTCAGACTATCCTATTTGTAGTGCTTAATACCAGTACCGTGTGTATTTCTAAAACTACTGAGGAAGGCTGAGGTTGCATGTTAGCCTGCCTTTGTGATTTGAGAGTTAACGTGTTAAAGCTATCTAATGGCCATCATCATGCAATTTTTAGGTCTTTTAATATGGTTTGTTCCAAGTATGCTTCACTAACAGTTTATGCTGTCAGCATGTTGCCTTGAGCTTCCAGTTGCACAGCTTTAGCAATCTTCGCCTACTGACATTCTCTTTCCTAAGGCCAAGTTTCCCAGGAGATTTTTCTCATGTGACACAATCTTCTGTAAACTAGAGTGCTGAAATCTCTTAGCAAAATTAGTTCATCAGGCTTTAGTACTAGGTGACCTCACTGTGAAACAGCCTCTAAAATATATTTTATGTGTCCAGATTGTGTCGGTAATTCCATTAGTATCATTCTCATGGTAGCTGAGCAGGTAGATTGTCTTATTATCACAGTGCCTGAATTAAATTCTGTCTAATTTATTAGATGGTAAACTCTGCTGCTGATATGGGTTCCATGTTACTCTTCACTTCCATAAACTTCTCTCCATTTTTAATGTGAACTTTTTTTAGAGAAATACAATTATCTTTCTCCTTGTTAACGCCTTTGTTTTTTAAGTAAAAGTGACAAAATAAATGCAAATTGAGGTGATATATTTGGTGTACTGTCGTAAAAGTAGGAGAGCTGTCTCTCTTCTTTTGTCAAAAAACATCTTTGAGTTAACGTTTCACTCTTTTGATATTGCCACCTGTATTGGGACAGTTAAGAATGGGTAGGATTCACAGGGGTGAGCCTGGTATAAACTCCTGAATAATGAGACTGAGAAATTAACTGTTTTTCATGGTAACAGAAAAAAAACCCCAGTCAATATTTGTATTGTTTTATCAAGCATTCTTTCAGAATATGCAGAACTTCTATTTCCTGAAATCAAGTGGACTGTAACAAACTAAAAATATTATTTTGGCTTTTAAACTAGGCAAAAGAGCAACCCTGGATGGGGGAGATTTGCATAATTATAACACTTTTGATATTAATTTTTTTTTTTTGAAACTTGAGATATTGGCTATGTCAAGGTGAAAGGGGATATGCATTCTGTTGTCATTCGTGCCTCAAGAATGTTTTGTGGCTGTGGATTTATTTTCCTCCTTCTATTTCCAGCCACGTCATGTAAACAGTACAAGTCTGGCAACTTAATTTTTAATTTTTCTGTCAAGCTGCGAGTTTTACCAGTAGCCACTGTGTTTTGCTTTTGTTGGTTACATTGCCTTCAGAACTGCCTTCATAGTTTCATACAAAGCAACACTGAAGTATGTTAAGGTTGCTTTTGTGAGCCTCATTTATTGCTTCTCAAGTCATTCATAAAATTTGTTAATGCTGGAGCTTCCTGATGAAAAGATTTTGAGACATTACCAGGAAATTGTCACATCCTTTCCCAGCAACCCCCTGCTCTTGGAAACAGCCGTAGCAGGTAGACTATTTCCACCAACATGTTTGAAGTTTAGCAGTTACATGCTGTGGAATACAGGATCTTAGAATGATGACTTTAATTTATATGCTTTGCTACTCAGTTTTTATAGCAATACTTGCTTTAAGGGGGGGAAAAAACCACATGAATTTGGGGAAACAAGAAGATTGCTTTACCAAATCATAACAATCAGCCTGCCTCCCTGACCAGCAGAGCTCTTCAGCACTTCTGGAGGAACAAGCAGCAGCTTCCTTGGGTTGTGAGACTGCAGTGAAACACAGATTGAATCACTGGGGATGAGCAGCAATTCCCTGGCTCCACGTCCTTCCCTGAAGGCACAGGCTCACATTAAGAGTAGAGAAAACTTGTTCTGCCTCAAGATGAGCTCCAGGAAGGATTGCGCCAAGGAGTAAGTGTGCTGTTGCCTTTTGTGCTCTCTGTAAGACATCTAGTTTTCCAGGATGGTGTAAGAGGTTACAGGGAAGCTGTTCAGTTTTAGTCCTGGAGTCCCAGGGATGAAAGTGAGTATGCTGTTAGCATGCCAGCTGCAGCTGCCATCTAGTCTGCTAGACCAGATCAGACACTATACTCACAATCATTATTAAAAAGTGTTATCACCTAACTTTATGTAGCAATCTCAGTTCCTTGTAGTTGTTCAGAGCAGCAATTCCAGTCAGCATCGTTCACTTGGCACAGAATTTGGCAATGAAACAATCAATTCTGAAATATCTCATAGCATCTGATTTGCTATACCTTTATTGTTTCCCTTCACTACAATCTGATCAGTGCACAAACCCTGAATGGTAAAAGTCTGCTATTAGGTTGGTTGGATTTTTTGTTCTTTCCAGCAGAAGTTCTGATTTCTGCCTTCTGTTGAAAAGTATAGAGTAACTTCTGTGGGAATGTGAATTTGATTCTTATTTGAAACCCGGTATCCTTCCTGATATAGCTGTGCAGATAGTATGAAAGTCTTCCATCATGATAGTGCTTATGTGATAAATGTTACTTGGCGCAGTTAGTATAATAAAAAGCTAGTTACTTCTGTGAATTGGGTCCTCACTGATTACGGTATCAATCAGACTCCCTCGAGTTGTTGTAGTCCAATGTGAAGACCTTAAAGAGACTGCTGCAGTTGCAGGTGGCAAGAGGGAGATTCTTTGCTCATGCTGATAGAGACAAAATCTCTGAAACCCACTGGTCAGGCTAGCTGTGCCTCATGTTCTTTCTCCTAAGAAATCTGAGTTTTTGCAATGTATGTCACTGCTTGAAGAAGGGTTGAGTTGGAATGCCTTTTCTGCTGTTTTATGCACCATGTAAATTTTCTTTTGACATATGGCACACTGTATTGCTTACTAAATTCTTCAAGGGAAGACTTCTTGATCTGTTGTGAAAAGAAGAGAAGGCTTTTTACATGCAGTGCTGGCAAGTATGAGGTGAAAATAAGACAATCTTCTTGGTGTTCTTTAGTAACAGAAGTGTATATTCAACTAATAGCTTGTTCACTAATTGCATGTGTTAATTTCTCAGAAGTTTCTGTCTACTGCAGTATACTCATTGCTTTCACAAGTAGTATACGTTTTTTTAATATTAAAATACTTCTATTCATTGACCAAAAGAAATAAAAAGAGGAAATAAATGGTTTAACTGTCTATTGTCACATGCAAAATCCTTGATTTGTTAAAAGAACCATGTAGAGAGGAAGCATTTTATCTTAATCTCACCGAGTTCTGTTAAACAGCAAAGAACCACTACTTTTGTGGCACAGAAGTCCACAGATCTGGCTCTGTGGTGGGTATCCCCCGTGGAGATCTTGCTCAAGGTTGGAAAAGCTCACACACTGAATCAGTAGGACCCAATTATCAGCTCTTTTCCCCCCACCATACCAATGTGTGTGTGTGCACGTGCGCACCATTGCAGCCGCAGTCACTAGTCATACACACGCTCCTGGCTGAGAGGAGTGCCAGAGCTTTTTAATTTAGAGAGCTCTGTTACTTCTGGGGATTATGTCTTGCGTTTAAAAAATTATTAGCTTTCACTGTAATGTATGACTAGAACACACGGCTGTTTCTGCGTTTTCAAACAAGGTATTTCCAGCAATAACTGTTGCTTTAGCAAGTATTCAAACATTCATGAACCCCCCGAACAAATAAAACCCTTGTTTCTCCAGGCTAAAAACAAACAATGGGGCATAGCCAGTTATTTGTAAGTAGTCTAGTTCCTTTTCCACTTCACACAGTCATTTAATAGTACAGTGTCGAGTATTTCTGTACATTGATTTCTAGGCCATGCTGGATACTTCTTTGGAGAGGGCCTGCAACAGAGGCATATGGTGTTTGAGGACTACCCTTCCAGCAGCCAGCATTTTCTTCCTCCCCTTGCTGGACTTTTGTAAATCTGATAGCAGGACCTCATCCTATATGTGCAATGTTTGCTGATATGGATTTATATAATCCTTACTGGAGCTAAACTGTCTCTCAGAATTTTGAGGGGTGGTTTTGGTGGTATTTCAGGTTTGTTTTTTTTTTTGTGTGGTTATCCAGAGATACTGAGGTCACTCTTGGTTTGTCAAATACTTTTTTTTTTAATTCCACTTCAGGTGAATAGGATTCTACTACATGTGGTAGATGTTAAGTGCAAACATTGCTAGATATATTTTAACATCTTTAAGCACGTAAAAAGTGAACTAAAATAAATCAATAATCTAAGTAGACAAAAATAAGAAAAGAGGTTTGCTTGTATCTCCTGTTACACATGAAAATAACTTAGAATACACTATGTAACTTGGTGGCAAGCAACACTTCTTTTTGTCTTTAGCATATCTCAGAAAAATTACATGTAGTTCAGCAATGCTGCTGTTATCAAAACCTCCATGGTTTGGGCATAGGATGATGTCTGTCAAACAATGTCTGTTCAGAAGATCACGGATTAGAGAGTGCTTTATGATTATGGTAATGGACTATGATTTTGGGCATTTGGCTTGTTTCTGTTGCAGTCTTCCAACAAGACCTTAAATGAGATGGTTAACCTTTCTTTCTCAAGATTTTTACGAGCATTTGCAGTAGCTTTGGGTATGAACAAGCCTTGGGAAGACCTTCCCAGCCTTAAGGCAGTCATCCATGCTTCTAGCTACATATTCCTGTCTTTTTTGTGCATTGAGATGCTTCAGCTTTGAATTTTTTATTTGTCTCTATTTGGTGGCTAATGGAAAATGTTTCTGTCCTCCTTTGAGAATGGTAGGAAAGTTGTTTTGAAAGATGATTGGAATTAAAGTGATTTAGCATGCACCTTAATTGCAAAATGCTTAAATTTGACATTGCACTTCCCTAAGCATTATTCCCATTTTGTAGACTAGTGTGGGTGTAGGTTCCTCGTTAAATGACTTCTGAGCAATCTGGAGGTGGAAGTGCTGTGTAGGTTATTGCTGAAATGTGTGTTACAGCCCATGAGAAGTGTGCAGTGCGGGCTGATCTTGAGCTCTTCATTGCTAATTCCAAAATTTGCAGAAGCTCGCTGCTTTGGATGTTCTTGCTTGCTATTCTGACAAGGGTTTTATAAATAAATACAGAAATGCACAGTTGAATTCCAGTTTCTGGGCTGTGTTTGCTAGTGTTGTGTTTAAAGCAAGTTAGCAGAAGTTGAAACCTCTGTTGGGTCCCTAGCAGTGGTGGTCTTTCAGCCTTTGGGAGCTGGGTAGCAAAGCTCAGACTACCTTGATCAGTGTCTATACATGAGTGATGTAGTGCAGCATTGGCAGCAGAGGCAGGATCACTGTGAAGAGGAGCAACAGGAGACAGTACAGGCTTCCACTGGAAGGTTTGACTTTTGCTGCTGCTTCACAGGAGTGTGGTTTGCATGTGTCTGAATTGAGCCTTATATTTGAAATTACTCGTCTTGTAGGAGAGCTTGAGGTATGCTGCACAGTGAGAACGGGCTGCACTGTAGCAGAGTGACAACCGAAGGAACCTCTTGAGATAATTTATGAAGGAATATAGCAGTTAGCATGCGCTCCTTGTTTGTGTAAGGGGATATGGCTGTGAAAGAGCCTAAGCACTATTTCTGTAAGTCTTATTCTTCCTTATGTGCCTTATTCACCCTTATCAGCAGCAGTGAATGGCTCCTAGTGAAAATTAAAGCAGTCTTTAGGTTGCTGTCTTGTATGGTGAATTATTTCCACAGTATTCTCTAAGTTAAGCTTTGCTCTGTATCCCATCCCAAGTAACTGGACTTGTAATTCAGAGCTCTGTTTTACGATGTACATTATCTGTTTGCATTCTGCAGCTCAATAACTGAAGTGATAGACAATACAACATCAGCACCTAAACTGAAGAGTGTAATCTTTCTAATGCAAAGATCAAGGGATAGCATTTGAAGTTAAACAAAACTTGTTTTTATTGTGTGGTTTTCATAGTTTCTTTAACATTTTATCAGTGTCTTTTCAATAAAAATTGTAAAGCTGAGTTAGTTCAGGTCCTACAGTGACTCTTAATTTGGTTAGACACAAAGTAGATTCAAACATGTCCTGTTTATTATTATTTTTATGCACCCTGTAATAGAGGCTGTACGGTATTATTTTCAGCCTGATCTTTTTAAGCTTTCATAAAAGGACCTAAAGTTATAATACTTTTAAAGGACATGCTATGGTAGATGAACTTTTCAAGTGAGAGGAAGATCACTTTTAGTGTAATTCTCTTGATAATCCTTAATAATGGAGTAACACATAAAAGGCTTCTAGCTAAATGAGCAAACCTTCCTTAAAGTTACAAAATATTTCTTTAGAAGAACATTTACTAACTCTTACATAAACTCTAAAATTTCTATTCTTTATATTAGGTGTCTGCTTTGAGGTTGACTTAGTTTTTGATCTTTTACCTTTCTTCGTCCTCTTTGCTTAAGCTTTTACACTGTGGTTTTTTTTATCTGTACTTCTGGTATTCTCTCATCTCTGATTGTTTTATGTTTTCAGGAGTCCAGAAGTTTTAAAATATTTCTTTAAGATCATCTTTATTCTCACCACTATCTGTCCATGCACTTTTTTCTTAGTTCTAAAGAATTACTTGTTTCAAGGTAGAACTTCTTTTGTTGTATTTTCTTCTTGCTAATTAGTGTGAAGAAATTTATTAAGTCTTTCTGTCCTTAACAATTCAGATCATGGCCATGTGACAAATGGGTAAAGAAGAAAGGCTGGATTAAAAAAACCCCAAACCCAACAAAACCAAAAGCCAAATAATACCATCCTCTATAAATACAGCCTTCTAAAATGAAAATTGACTTTTTGAGAAGAATCTTGAACATTGTTTTTTATTTTCAGTTATCCTTTAGGGGAAAAAAAAAACCAAAACAACATTTGACTCTACCATGTTATGATAACATGTTGCTAAATTTCCTAAACTAAGCAGGAAAAAGTCACGTCAGCTTTGGAGGGAATACCTGTGGTACCAGATTTGAGATGTCATAGGTTTGGTTCTTAAGATGTTACTTTTCGTTGTGCTATTTGAAACTCCTTTTGGATATAACTGAGGACGTTGGCTGTTAGAACTCTTGATACGTCTTCCCACAGTAAGGGTCTTGCGTGCTGCCAACATGAATGGCAAGAAAGGCTATTGGGGTAAGGTGGGTTAGGTCACTTTATGCATTAATATGGTTGAGTAGTACAGCTGTGTTAGCCTACATACAGGGTATCCTTCATCCATGAAAGCAGCAGCTGAGCTTCAGCTATAAAGTAAATGACCCTGATATCTGATATCTTATTGGGGTGCGAAGCAGACAGGGTGGGTGTTATAAAGCTCTTTTACTTAAGTGTTGGTTAAAAAGCTGTGATATTTACCTAGCAGTAAACATAACTAGAAATGTAAAAGTAATGATTTCTATTTTTCCTTAACTAGTGAAGCGGTAGACTGGTTGTCTCCAATAAAGGTGCTCATTTAATACTAGGCAAAATTGAAAGTTTAACCTCTTTCCTGTTATGGGAAAATGTTAGTTCCTTAACATTTGGGAACTCCACTATTAAATGCTGCTGACTACTGCTTATACCAGTTTTCTAGAAATTAGAAGTTCCTCCTGGGAGTAGTCCCAGGGAATGTGAAGTATCATGTTTCTGTTCAAACAACTGCTATGCTAAAGTGGTGTGGGTAGCGTGGTGATGACTGATCTTCTGTTTTTCGTTTTATATGTGCAATAGCTTTCAGTAGCTTCCTGGGCATTTTGCTGCCTGTGTTCTTATTCTTCAGAAATCTGATTCTCACTGATGTTGTAGTAAAACCTCATACCCAAATAATGCTCCGCCAAACAGGAAGCCCTTTCTTTGCATTCCTCACTTGAGGAATGCAATGGGCTAATGCCATGTGGTTTTCTTCTGAAGATCTTTTCAGGTTCTGTTTCAGGCTCTGGCTGACATGGCCAGCATTGGGCTTCCTGCTGCCAGTCACTGACCTAGGCTTCTAGGAAGCACCTTTATGTTCAAATACTGAGTTGCTACACAGCCAGAGGGGGGTGCCCAATAGGTGCTGGACCTCCAAGTTAAAGCAATATCTATATACTCAAGGTTACACTTTAAATTGAACCTGGAAACAGTCATGCCTGAGGTATGGTATAAATGCTTTCTGTGTGCAGCATGATGAAATAAATATTTATTTTCTGGATCATCTGATCCATCTGAATGGATCCCCAATAAAAGTAATTTTCTTTTACTTACTCTGCATATGACTAGGCAATGAGTGTAAATCCACATCTGCAAGGATTTTTTTTTTATTTCCTTCTTTCTCCCCCCCCCCCCCCCCCCCTTGTTGAACGCACCTTCTAAAAGCATCACCTAGTCCTGCTTTTGGGATATCCACCATCATGCAAGAATCGAGACAAATCCCTTGATTCAAGCTAATTAATCAACTGGCACATCCTCTCAACAAAAGCACGTTTATTGGAGATTTAGGGTGTTTCAGATAGAAATGTTGGGGCTTGTTCTAATGTAAAAAGAGGTTGAAAACTAAGCAATAGTGATAGTCATGGTAGAAGTTCAGGGAGAAAAATAATGAGGTTAAAAACTCCAGAATAGGAAGGTGGATCTAAACTAAATGGAAGATGTCTCTGCAAATTTACTGACCCAATATGAGTTTTGTTTTGACTTTACCATGTGCATGAAAACTAATTTTAGTTCTTTCACTTTGCTGTACTGGGGAAATTGCTCTACAGTTGTGAGATGGTGTGAAAGATTGAAAGTAATGTCTGCGGTAAAGCAGGCTCAGGGATAGTTTGAAGGATTCTTGTAGAATTCTTGTTACTTTTCCTTCTTCCTTTTTTTTTTTTTTTCTTAATACAGGTTAAGTAAATGGGTTTCAAATAGAGAAATTACAGGGCTTGAGGAGGGATTTTTGGGTTGTCTTTTTTTTTTTCTTTTTAAATGAACCTAGTCCAACACCCAGTAGAGTCTACTGGGGTCTAGGTGGCACTGAACTTCTTTCATATTCAACCTTACAAGAGGCCACTGAGGCCAACAGAAGTTCTTCTGTGTGCAAAGAGAAATTTTGTCTTGGTACAGATTCTGTAAGCAGTACATAATTGAGGAGTGCCCATTACATGTGCTTTCTAGACCTGTGATATCATTCAAGGGATTCAGGAGTCCCTTTTAACAGAGCAGCTCACCTTGAAAGGACACCTAAATGGTGTCCTAAAGCAAGAAAGGACACCTAATGGATGCTCACTGATGCTTTCTGTAAAAAAAAAAAAAAAAAAGCTGGAAATGGAGATGACCAGAAGTTCTAAGGTAAATGACATTAGAAACCTTTCAGGAGCTGTCTGGGTGCAAATGCTGTGTATTTTTCTTTTATTTTGGATGTATCAAATCTTTCATCCAAAAGCTTTGGTGAGCAGTATAGTTAATTAAAACTAGTCTGTGAAATACAAGTGAAAATCCTAGCAAACTGACTGTCTCCAGCCCTTCCAGTTTACCCACACTGACCAGTCTGGCTTTACTCCAAGAGCAGCTACAATTCATAAACTTTAAGAAGCATTAAACACATTGATCACGTTAGCCAAGAGAATAAAAGTTGCTGCCTCCTACCATTAGGTTCAGAGAAGGCAGTCAATAGGGTTCTTTGGGACTATCATTTTGTAGTAGTGGAGAAATTTAATTTCAGACATCAGTTTATGACCTCTGCCCAACTGTTCTACAATTTTCCATATGCTTTATTTGAATGCCACCCATCAGAAGCTGCCCAAGGCAAGGATGTCCTTTGCCTTTGACTTTTTCCTTTCCTTTCTCTGTTTGATACATTTGCAGTAGCTGTTAGTTGGGATACACCAACCATAGCGTGGAGCAGAGAACTGTTCCTTCTGCATTGGCAGTCTTAACGAGTCAGGGAAATACGGCTGAAACTGCTGGCTAAAAAATTCCCAACTCCAGCAGCCCTGCTGATCAGCGCTGTGTTTTTGTTAAGGGAAAGTCCCCCTTCACATCAGATGTGACTACATACAAGGTTGTCCCCTAACTCAGTCTCGCCATTTGAGATCACAAACATACATCACTAACAGATGAGGATGAGGTAATGGCACAGCCGATGGCAACAACACTTTCACATGGTTTCAGCATTCATTAAGGACATAAGAATATATATATAAAATGAGCTACAACTTCAGACTAAAGGTCCTGTCTGTTCCAGTGGTTAGTGTGCAGTAGTAAATGCTTAGGGGAGACAAAAAGGCAGTACGTATCTCCTTTTGTTTGCCCTTCCCCCAGTTTGCGTTTTACGGATTCTGGTATATTATGTCTCATTAACATCTTAGAGCCTACAGAAATTTAACGAGTTCCAATGTATACGTCACCAAAGAAAAGAGGACACCAGAAGGTACTGTTTCAAGTGCTGCAATTTTTCAGGTCAGTGATTCCTTCTGAGGAGATTAAAATGTCTCTGTGTACAGTTCTCGCCCAATTTAACCAGGTTAACAGTACTAAATCTGCAGTCTCTTTTAGGTAACTTCATGATCCTCTGTAATGGCTTTTTTTTTTTTTTTTTTTTTTTTTTTTTTTAAACATAGTTTCAGCACACTGGTAAATGTTGATGATTGCCCTTGAAAGTACTGTCATAACTACTCACAGCAATTCTGTTGCCTGCGTAGGGATTGTAAATCGGCTTGAGGTTAAGATATGGTTTTCATTCCTTTTATATCATGCAGGTTTTGCAAAGGTGTTTTTGGAGAAATTGATTGAGAACCTAAATTAGTCACTGTCTGGCTGTCTCACTTGATACTTTCAACAGAGAGGCAGTCTCTTTTTTCTGTGTGTTGGTGTTCAACACGTTAAGCCCTGAGCAACACTTTTGCCCTGTGTGCTAACATGATGCAAAGAAAACACAGTAACAGTTGTAAACTTACAAGGCAACTGTGATTCTGCTACACCTTTGAGGATAGATTGTAAAAGGCTGAATATCTGTCTCTGAATTAAGAGTACAGGACATAGCTGTTTTGCTCAGTCCAGCTGGGATGTTTTGTGAGTTTATTGCCTGTAGCAACAAAACCTGCAGAAAGTCATAGATGAAGCCACAATGAACGCTAACCTGTTGGAAGCAATCTACAGAATCAATATTGCTGGTGACAGTTTTGTAAACTGTAGGGTGCATATATCTGTATCCTAGCTTTACTAAATAATCAATCTATTGACTGCCACTTTAGACTTGCCTGTATTCAAGGCAGTCATGATTGTGCCTGAGATATAATTAGTGTCTGGTATTTGGATGAATATGGGGGGAAATGTATTGATTAAGACTTTTCACTTACTTTCATAAGAAGGGTAAAGGAAGCATTTTTTTAATCTGTTGAATACTTGCAATGAAATATATTTAATTTCTTAGACAAAATATGCTGTACTCTTTGATTCCAATACAATTATTTCTGTCTCAAGACTACCAAATAAAACCACATTTATTTTAAAAAAATAAAAGACAAATTGACAAATCTGACCCTAAATACAAATAAATATTTATACTTATAGGATTAGCTTTTGGATATTGACTACTTGATTCGAGTTACTACTTAGATTTATACACTTAAAAATTTTTACTATGTTCAGAATTACCTTAGAAGTGACTGTATTACTTAAGTGACTTGGAACATGGAGAAAACATGCAGATTTTCTCTGCTTCCAAGAGAATGAGGGGGAAAAAGTCATAAGTAGCATGGAAACCAACTTTATGGTTTTTTTTTCTTTCTTTCTTTTTTTCTTTTCCCCCATAACCAACTTGTTCAAAAGTTTATTTTCATATGAGTCCAGTAAGGTTAAAAATAGGTTTATTTCTTTTATCATTTCTTTATGAAGTAAAGAATTCCTGTAAGATTTTTTTGTCACAGAAGTTCCTTTTGGTTTTGAGTTAGAATTTGAGGGGCTCTGGAGCAGAGTGTAAAAGCTGGAAAATTAAAGAATTGGTGCCAGTGTGAGTGTAATAAAAATGAAGACTGAGTATGCCAAAGGGAATAAGTGATTTAAAATCTGAATTTTGTGGATTTCTTTGACTAATATTGGGTAATATTTGAGAGAGAGGTATTTGTTAAAGTCTTAAATTTGAACCTATATCACCTGTAAATCAAGCTGGAAAAATGGGGAATAATAGGCTTAACATACCTAAAAAAAATTTCAGGTATGAATCAAATAAATAACAGAACTTAAAACCAATCAGTCTTCCTTTATAGACATCCTCAAGCATTGAAAATGTCTCTGGACTTTTTCCAGAATTCATTCAATACTCTTGTATAAACTTCCCTGTTTCTCAGGTAATCATGTAACTCTAGATGAGAAATGTTCAGACCTCATTTTTTGGACAGTCTGTATGGACTGTATATTAGTTTGAATAGCTAAGTACTGCTTTTTCAGATTAAGCTAAAAGTTACAAATGAAAAGCAAACTACATAAAACTAGTTGACATAAGTTTTCATAGGAAATATAGCAGATTAATTTATGGGCCACAGTCAGGTCTTTACCCCTCCTTTTTTCTTCCTCTCTCAGTTTTTGGGCAATTTATTGATATTTTGTGTTGCAAATATCTTCTGTTGTTAGCACTTCTCTAAGAGAGTCCTAAAAATAAGAAGGAGCCAGGAAGGGCAGTGAGAGCAGCAGCATTTAACTAGAGGAATGGTGCTTGGAATTGCTTTCGTTCACCAAGCATCACTTGCTCGTTGGGTATTTTGAATAACAGGGACCAAGAGAGAGGAGGTTAAAACAGACTCACAGTGCCCCTTCCCATTCTTCAAACAGAATGAACAGAAAGAGGAGTTGGCAGCCTGAGGATCTCGCTATTGATGACCTGGTTGTGGAGGATGCCTGAACATGCGACACTACAAGGTCCAAGATCTAGTGTATGACCAACTCCTAGCAGCATTCTTCCTTTCCAACCTGTTATTGTCCCGGATCTTTCATGTCTTTTCTTTATAACTTTTGATTCACCTCCCCTCATTGAAGCCAGAGTTAACTCCTACTCTAAATTGTTCTAAATAGGTTTTTGAAGACATAGTTTTTGAGTTAGCTAGAATAGTGCCTCTGACTTCTTCAGCACAACTGTTTGTTCTCTATGGTGCTTCTCTAAGTTCCTCAGGCTTAAGGGAAGGAAGATCTTTACCGATGGCATTTTTTTTAATGACAGAAGTTGGTAAGTACAGTATATGTATGCCCTTTCATTTTTTTATTGCCTGGTTATAAATCTAGACCAAATGGTGAATGAAGCACTTCAGAAGTTTGTATGGCTCTATAAATTAAAATTGAAATTTCTCTAAAGGCATGGAGAATGCAGTGATGGACATCAGTTTTGTGTTTGAAAAGAGTTTACATCTGTTAGTAAATTTAAACGATGAGTTAAATGGTTTTTAAATGATAGAGTGTGAGGGCATATCCTTTACATAATTACTTTAAATGCTTTTTATAGCTTCAGGATTTATGTTGGTAATCACATTGCTACCTGACAGTCTGCATGCTGTAATCCTGCCTTCCTGATGGCTTTCACCTTGTTGAAAGGGGCATTCATTTGCTCTCACTTTAATTGGTGAAGATAACTTCAGTAAAGAACAGTGCTGTAGTAACTCTGAAGTGGTTTGAATGATATGCTATCATCTATAAGCAATGGGTGTTATCTTGAAACAACTTACTGACCTTCAGTTTTTATTTGCAAAGTAGTAGTTTTAATAAGCCGCTAAGCAATGCTTGGGCTAGATTTCACTATAGATCATTTTTAGATTCAATGGTGGTTCCTTAAAGAGAGGTGATAGGACGTCATTTCCTGATATGAAAGCATAGTAATTGATTAAAGGGTGCTAGACGGACACAACCTGTGTTTTTGCTTTGCACTCATTAAAATCCTTCTGTAATAAGTAAATATATGAATGCTGTCTGTGTTGTATGGATGAAAATGATCCAGCTCAGTCTTTGAAAGTGTTGTAGGGTCCTGGAAAATTCTGCAGCCAATCTGGATCACTGTCTCTGCAGGTTGTCTTATTGTGAGGAACACACAACCACTTGGTTTTGGCTACATAAAGCTGATTTTATTTTTGTGTGGTCACCCCATGCCCAGAAGTGCAGACTGCTCTTCACCTAGCCTGACTGCAGGATATGGTAATTGGACTCCAGGGAGCGATGCCGGGAGAGGCACAGAGCATTCTCCTGGCCTTGCTGGGATTTTTCCTTAGCAGTGGGCAAGCAATGCTGCTTTTCGTAGCTGAGTGACAGTCTTGTTAGAAGGTCTTAAAGGAGCTACAAAAGTGAGCTCTTCCAGCCAGTAGCTTTGAAAAACATTTCAGATAATGGGAATTATACACCATTTCCAACTTTGCCTTTTTATCTCCCTAAACCGAGAGAGGTGAAAGGCATTTTAAGAATACAGTTTAAGAATCAGAGGAACCTTTTATTTCTTAGGATAGCTCGTATATAAAGTTGGAAATAGCAAGATGGGCTATTGCAGGTGACCTCTGGCAAACTCAGCTGGTTGGCATCTCGCCCTTCTGTTGGTGGCTAGTTCCATTGGAGTAGGGTGCCAGATCAGCATGTGTACTCATGCCTCTGGCGCCTCGCTTAAGCAGCTTGGTGCATTACTGGATCAGCTTGATTACTGAATCGTGACCGAATCAGTGTGACATACGGCAGCACCACCTTTCACACTCCTGGAAGGTATTTGAATTTTCCAGAAATTTGTATATTTATCTGCTCTGAAACAAACATGCTTTAACATCTATCTCAACTATTGTAAAAGGTTTCTTCTTTTAGGTACCCAGATATGTTACTTATATATCATGCTTGCTACTGTAAATTATTCTTTGTGTACAATTAATCGTGATGCATTTTGTGCTGTACAGAGCATGGTTCTTCTAGTACTTTTACATTGGGTATTTGTCCCATGCTTGATGGACTAATGTGTATGTTTACAATTATATGCAAGAGTCTGTCACTAGTGGCATATTTAAAAAGGTGGGGGGAAAATGGACTGACTACCCTCTAATCAACCGTGGTCAATAATTTAAATATTTTCCATTAAGGTGAGCTGATTCTGGGCAAATTTGCTCTACTTTTCTTCCTTCCAAGTAGCCCTGCTGTTAGATTTGGAAAGTCCTATACTGTAAAGTTGGCACCCTGGAAAAATAAAGACAAAAACCACAAGAAGAAGTTCAAAAGAAATACAGACTAAGAATGAAGTTTTCAAGCTACGTTCCAAGGCAAGGACTTTTCATCTTTATACCTTTGAATTGTGAATCAAGGCAGTAAAAGTTACTACTAGGTTAAAGTTTAAATGGCATAGAAAAGGTAGAAAAAAGATTAAACATATTCTGTCTGGACAGTGGAACAAAGACTTTGAATCCTTATCTATGCACCTGTCTATTGAGTATCTAAGTTCCAGGAGTCCCACAGAGGACATGCAATGAGCACTCTTATTGTTCGTATTAAGAACTGAAGTAATTGAAAGGAAAAGTAAGGTAAGGAGAATCAGAAATCAGATGTGACTGCCTGTATGGTTAAAAAATAATTTAAAGGGAAAGTGACTATCAAGCAGTTCATATTATGGAAATCTGACCATTGAAGATAGAATAAAAAAAAAATCTATTATTCTTTGAAAGAGTTTTTCCTCTCGAAGTGAGACTTAAATATCATTTGAAAACCAGTAATTTTCACAAAGTGCCTTACTGGCCACTTGTAAAGGAGCAATTCAAATGCATGTTTTTTGATTATTTGAATTTATGTCGATGGCTGGATCTGAGCCATGGGGAATTTTTATTTTGTTTTTATTTTTCCTGTAGAGTTGTCTGTTTTGTAGTTGTTTTTGAAGCTTGAAAATTATACCTGTCTAACTAAGCATGTTAAAATGACAAGCTCTATTTACTTTGGCTTCCTGTTCAATATAGACATCTAATTCAAAATTGATGTGACACCTCTATGTAGCTAAGAACGTAGTAATTATAATGATAATTTTAATGTTTTTACATTCTGAGTTAGTAAATTGTGACACCTCCCCAAATCTGGGGTTTGGGATTTTTTGAGCTGTCTTTTCAGTTCATTAAATTAGTAACTCTGCAGTGTGTTATATGGAAGGTGGTTTGCTAGCTTATCCATGTTAAAGAAATATATACAATTTCTTAATTTGATAAAGACTGAAATCAGATTTGCTTTATATTGTAGTTCATGCAGAACTTCTCAATTCTAGATCAGCACTATAGCTTCCCTTTCATTATGTCATTGGATACATGAGGGGAAGAAGGATAGGTAATAACTTCTTTGTGGTGGGAAAAAAAATGAACTTACCAAAGAGAGAGGAAAATGCTTTTAAAAATAGATTTTAATGCATAGCTTTTATTTAATACAGATATTCTGTGCTCAGCAGAAGCTCAGCAACTTGCAAAATTACCTATTGTCATGGCACTCACTATGATTTATGAGATATCCAGGAATATATTGTGTCTAGGATTGATATGAAGTATTACAGGTTGCATCATTATCAGAGGTAAGATTTTATTTGTGTTAAATATCTCCAGTGCACAAGGCAAGTTTGCATCCAGCTTTCGCATGTCTATCACAAAGGTATTTCCTTTTTAATTTGAGACCCACTCCAAAGCTGAGTTCTGGCTTTACCATCCATATCTCTTACAGAGGTTCTCACATTGCATCCAAAGGAATTTGAAATGTTGCTTCTCTGGGACCAGTGAATCCAGCAAATGCTTTTTGCAACATTGGGACAGGCTTCTTAAAATCAGACAGGCTTTATTAGTCAATCAGAAGAGCTCTTTGTTGTCTATGCTGACATTTTTTGCATGTCTGACCCAAAGCATGGTCTGTCCATGCAGTGGTGGCACATTTCTTACTCCAGCATGCTGATGCTTCAGTTTGCTTCACACTCTGGGCAAGTTATTCTCATGTACTTGTTTCCCTGGACTTCCTGTACTTGACCAGTAGTGTCTTACCATTCGTTTTCAGGTTTATCTTCACATAACTGTGTTAATTCATCCTTCTTTACACTTCCACATAATGATCTGATGTGGACAGCAAAAACCCCAATTTGCAGAGAGAAAATTAACCCTACCACTGTTAACTGTACAAAATACAAAGTGTGCACGTAATTTGATTTTCGTTTATAGCCTTTCAAAGTAAAATGTTCTCCACACACCTCATCTTTGAAGAAGTTGCTGAGCAGGATCATTCCTCCAATGATCAAGGATGGCCTAATTACCTCTTCTTAGAATAAAACCTTGTTATGTGTTTAGGACTCTAAACAGGAATCACTACCAATGAGCTGATTACATACAGAAATGTTGTATGCTGCAGGTATACTGGAATTTGCTGCACATATTCAGACCACCTGGACAAAAATGTATCTGAGCATATCTGGCATTTCCTATGCTGTATTTATCTGGATACCTGGAAATCTTAGCTAAATCTGGAATACAAAATGACTTTGCTTTTCTGTCTGAAAAAACCTATACACAAGAAAATCCAGATATGTGATAGCCTGTTTACGAGGTCAGCACTCTTCTGACTATCTACTTTCCAGCCAAGAAATTAGCCTGTTTAATTTTAGAGCTCTGTGCAAAACTGAATAGGTAAACAGAATATACTCTTTCAAAACCAGTATATAATGTCTCTGTGTTTGGTATGCTTTGACAGTTATTGGATAGCATCCCATATGTGGGTTGTTCACATGGGATTTATTATGATTTTTTTTCCTTGAGCATAAACTACAGCTCAGTGTGATAGATGTTAGCCATGGTGCGAGTGTATCAGTGTCGTTACCCCAATGTAAAGCTTGCATATCTACGATAGTCAGTGGATTGCAGTTCAGCATCAGTGCAATGACAGTTCACATGGCATTACAAATTCCTCCAGATCAGCTGCGAGCACACAGCAAGTTACCACCTCATAAGGGGTAAAGTCATGTGTGATGAGCCTTTTGCCTGGTATCCCAGATTGCATTTCGTCTTACCTGCTCACTCGCATGGTGTGCTATAAGATGCCAGTCCCACTGCATAATGGTAGGCAGCTCACTTAAGATGTCACCTTCTGAGAAAACCATCATACTCGTTCATCCTGCTCTGCCAGAACCCTCATTAGACTGAGAAATGTGTTCAAAAGCCACATACTCTTTCTTACAGTTGCCTCTGCTTGGTCAGTGGAACCGTGCTGGTGTTGAGCTGTTGGAGGCCGGTTTGTTTGGGGTTATGGGGGTTTGCAGGGAGCGGAAGAAGCACCTGGGGCCCAAGGGTGGTAATACCATGAGAACATCAAGGGGTGATTAATGATCTGGAAGCATTAAGAGTGAGAAGAGGATAAGAAGAAACTGATGCAAAGAGCTGTGGGCTATCTGACAGATGTGCAGGCTGAATATTGCAGTTACATGATCCTTGTGAGGTTTCCCTCTTAAAAATTCTTTGAACGATATTGATCCACTGAAGTGATTTGATGCCAGTACAGTGCTTTGCATCATGCTACTGCAGTGAATTTCATGTTGTGCTGAATATCCTAAAATGTGCACTAAAAGGTTTTGAGAATGAATTTCTGTCTGAATTACTCTCTTAAAGTAGTTTAAGAGTATGTATTTGTATAACTTCATGCATAAACCTACATCACTGTAAATGTTTTTAACATGGAAAAAGGCTTCAGTACAGGAATTATAGTACTCTGTTAGGTTAAAGGTTTGTTTGTAATCATAATATTAAAAATTCTTGGAAGACACATATCATGATTAAAAAGAAATTAAAAAAAAGTATTTTTCATACAGTATTTCTAATTAACCCATATGTGCCTTTCACAGAAAAGTGGATTTCCATTAGAAACAAGCTTCAGAGGAAGTAAAACTATTATTTGAAAATGAGCAATATGTGAGAATCACTTCATTTGTTCTGTGTAAGTATTCATTTTCATTTGAAGAGGGTTTTTTTCAGATCAAAGTATCTTGTATAAAATATCTTTTTGTCTCAATGTTTCAACACAGGCCTGTTTATATTTTAAACACAATGCAGAGGAATTGATAAATTTCATGGTTAATGCACATTGCGTACACAATGTGTAGAAACTAAAGATTAAAAAGTCTGAATAGATATTTTATCCAGCCAGTTGAAATTTCTTTTCTGTAGTATATCCTACATGCTATTGTCCTGTAATCTTGCCAGATTTTAGAAGATGAGCATAGTCATTTGGGATGTCCCTTAGGATAAATGTCCTGTGCAAAGCATTTAGATGATGCTCAAGACAAAATTGAATGGTACTCTGCTTATAAACAGTGCCAAGAAGTGTGTTAGGAGCCAGCGCAGAGCTGGAGTGCTGACTTTGGATGATATGTGAATCTAAACTCTTTAACATGTGTGTTAACTATAGATTTGAGGCTGCTTCACGTGCAGAAGGGGTGTTACACCTCCTCACAGGCCTGGCTTGTTAGTCAGCTAGGGAAATTACATTCTTATCATAATTCCCCATGAAATTCAGTTGGGATAAAATATTAATCTCTTCTTGTCCTAAACAGTTCGTGTTACTAAAAAGCTGCTGTGTTTCAGCTCCTAAGGACTTGCATTGCATTAGGTTATTAGATTATTATTTTCTATGCTATTCAGTATTTTCAGATGAAAAGCATTTGTTTGTGTCATCTTCCTTGCCTCATCCAGTCTGAAAAGATGAACTCTACAGTCATTTCAACCTCGAGACTTCACATTGGGTTACGCAGGAATGGGTACATATTTTAAACAGAGATGGATGATATGTTGGCCATAATTAAGGAGATAAGAGGAGATTACGCTCCTTTGTGGAATATAGTATTGCCACTTCCTACTTTAAGAAAGCGAGTGTATGCTTTGTCTTTTTAGCCTGAATTTCTTTCACAAAGTAAATTGGAGCTACCAGATTAGGTTGTTGTCCTCTAGTGACTTTAATATGTCTCCTGAGCGGAGTAGTTTTGCCCTATGTACCATAATGATCATAGTGTAATTAACCATTGGAACATCTTGCCCCAGTAGGTTCTCTGTCACTTGAAGTCTTGATTTAAGCACTGTAATTTTCTTGAGGCACATGTTCTAATGCATTTAGGATCTAGAGAACTCAACAGAGGTGTTACTGAGTGAAAGTGCACGTCCTTTTTCAGTTAAAACCTCAGAGTAAATAGTCAAAATGCTCTTTTTTAGCTTTAGAAGACACATGTATGGCTATGTCAAGATATTGTCCCATGTGCTAAACTGTTGCACTCAGATATAATGTCATTGATATGCTTTTTCTTAAAGGGTGTTGCAAAACAAGATACTGGATTCTTTGCCAATTAATGATCGGAGGTTCCCATCAGGCCATGTCTCATCACTTGTCTTCCAGGACTCCTGTTTCAGGTGGTCTCCGTGCTTCCTTCTTTAAAATCATCTCTGCCTCTTCTTTAACAAAGATGAGCTTTTCCAGAGATTAAAAGAAAAAGCCTCACGTGCTTCTGTATAGCATAGCTTAGACTTGGTAAAAGATGTTCCATTATATATTTATTTATTCCACTATTTAGTTATAAAACTCATCATCTTGGCAAGATCTGCATTTTTATTACTTAGCAAGCTATTTTCTGATCCTGAAGAATATTGCCATTCTAGAGGCACAGCACGTAGGATCAGCTTGATGCATGGTCAGATTTGTTATCTTTCTAGATCTTCTCCAGGGTGTAGAGTACTCTGGGGTGACATACTCTGTGTAGCTGCATCGTCAGAACAGAGCAGGTACCAGTGATGGCCTCTTCTAAAGATACCACAATGGGCAGAGTTACTGGCACAGCATATGGTCTTGTTCCAGAGTTGCAGAGAAGTAACTGTAGGTAAAGCTTTCAGTTTTCACTTGAAGAAATTTATCACTGAAACTGGCCTTCTATTATCACCAATTAACGTCATATCTATGTACCAAATTCACTCCATAATACGTAGTTAGAATTTAGTACTCCGGAATATAACTGATGACACAAGCATACTTGAATGGATTTATTTAGGTTAAATTGTGCCATGGGAGTGGTTGGAAATTATGGGTTATTTGAAAGCAAAGAAAATTACATTATAGGGAAGGAAGATTTGCAATAAACTAATCAGTTGCATGTATAAAGCAGAGGTTTGTATTATCATCCATTTTAGGGCATGTACACAAAATTTGAGATTGCTGGTCTTTTCCTTTTGTGATGCAAGTGAAGAATACTGTGCTCTGCCCTATTATTGTGCTTGAATTGGAACTGATGCCACCGTGGAAGCACTGTGGTTCTTTTTTGCATTCAGTGCCTGTGCAGTTCTGAAGCAGCCTGCAGGCGCTCTATTGTAGTTAGCCTCGCACAACACTTGGGGCCCAATTTTGAATGGCTTATGCATTAAAGAGACATTTTCCTTATTTTGCTAATTGTTTACAGTGTTGTTCCATGAGGCTATTTGTAAATTTTATTTGTTTAGTTTAGTACTAGTTTTTAAAGAAAACACTTTCAACCTGGTAGTTGATACCTATGTTTTGTGCTTGCATCTGATCAGATCACGTAGTATGTGTGTGCCTCTGTGTAGTTCACAAAATAAATTATATAATATATTGTCATGTCTGTCTGCTGTTTTCTGGAATTTGACTAAGGCTTACAACTTCAAAGGTGAGGCTAGGCTTCTCTTTTGTGTTCAGAGAGGGCGACTAAACTATTGTGGCTGGTGTTGTGGTGGAAGACTTGTGAGGTTTGTCCTTTGTTTTAATCTTTAAGTGCCTCAGGAGTCATCCATAAAGGATATCCCAGCAGGGGAGTTGAGGTCTTGTGGACAGTTGGTGGAGGGGGCAGAGTAAAAATTCTGGAAAAATCTGCAGATCTCCTTTCAGGATTTCCACTTTTGTTCCCTTTGGCTAAAATAAGTCTTTGAAAATGGTGCTGTGGAAGTGGGTAAATGAAAGAGAACTACATGGGGCTAAGGAATGGTGATGTTCTTTTGGGAGTTCAAGGCATTTATACAGTTTGAGAAAGAGAGTGGGGAGCTCAGTATTTGATAAAATCTACTGGAGCCCTCTAATTTGTTGGAAATAAAAAAGGAAAAATGGAAAAAAATTTAGGTTATTCCCTTGTTTAATTTGCTAGACTGGCACTAATTCTGCAGTTCACTTACTGTACTAGTTAATTTCAATATCCACTCTGCATTCTTGATTTCAACAGGGGAGAAGGTGGATGCTGAGGGCAAAAGGGTACTGGATTGGAGGGGGTTTGAGTGGAGCTTCGCAGCAAATTGTGCATACCCTTTTCACAGCTGTAACTGAATACAACTCATGCAATTTCTTTTTTCCATGAGGTTTTTAATTGTGAATTGTTTTGCCACTTTAGTGATGCTTGAAGGAAATTAATTTTTCTGACAAATTTTATAAAACTAGATGGAGATCCTCAAACAGAAAAGCTAAACTTGAAGGCACTAACACAAATAATATATAAAGTCTTTTCTGACAGGTTCTAATTTCAAAGTTGCTGCATGCTGCAAGGTTACTTAAATTTACAGCAGGGCAGAAAGCAGGTGCTCTAGAGATACTGTCAGCCTGTAGCCCCCGTTTTTCATTCATGCACTGTTCCCTTTGCAAGATGAAATACGGTTTTGCTTAAAAATCTTCCCCTTACTCTATAACCAGCTTTTTAAGGAGGAATCACAAACCAGCTCCCATTTCTGGTGTTGACTTAGTTTTAAAGGTGTTGATTAAGTTTCCCAAAACAGTTACACAAGTCACACTTCCTGTTAAAATATCAGCAGAAGCTTGTGCTCCTGAAAGGCTGTCAGGATGAGGCCCCTAAAAATGCACTATATATGTCTCTGTACAAGCAAACAAAGTGCAGAGGAGCGTTTCAGTATTTTGAATAGTCTTTTGAGTAAGAACTAGTTCAGTTAAGTACCTTAGCTCTCTTTGGTGGGAACGTTTGTTTTACACAATAGAATTCCCTCTTACAGTTGTCTCTTTTCAGAGAGGTTCATTTAATATTTGTCCATGGTACCACCAACTGCAGTGCTCATTGAATGGTCAAGAAGGAAAAATGCCTGTTCTAAGCAGATTACAGTCTAAGGATGGACAGCTAGACAGATAATATAAACGAGAATGTGTAACAAATGCAGAAGAAGAAAGGGCTTGCTGGTGTGAGGGGGAGGAGAGACACTTCAGCACCGAGAAGTCATATTTTAATCACTCCGAGGAGTAACAACAGGTGCATTATGGCAGGTCTTTTATTTAACGCTGGCGGGTTTTTTTTGTTATGTGACTGCCATAAAATGTATTTATATGTTTGTGCATGAGAAACTGCATACTTTCCATATAATATGTTGGTTGTCCTTTCGTATTGAAAGAAGGTGGGTTTATTTCGAAACTCTAAATCTCACACCAGTCTAAAACCTGCCCAAATGGCATTTATACCAGTGACTTGCTTGACAAGGGTTCTTTGTGAAGGTGCAAATGTGCAGCGGTCTCCCTGCTGTACAGTTAAACTTTCTGTGCATAAATCATTTTAGTAGATTGGGCCAGCAGAGGATTGCTTATAGTGCATTGTGTGTGATTTAATATTATGCTATATGCAATGCTGGAACTTAATTCCAAATCCCCCAAATGGTGTAACATGTATCAAAGATTGAGTCCAGACTGCATTTTAGCACCTAGAAGCCTGGCAGTATCGATGCTAAAGTGCTTATGACTCCTTAAGCAATTAAAAAACGTTTGTTTCTCATAAAAACTTTTTGCAATATTGACACTTCGAATTGGGTGAACTACTGACCCAGGACCAGACCTGCTGTTAGATTTAGACCTGCTTTCCTGTGGAAGGGGGTGGGCTGGTGTGAGTGTTTCTCCTTTCATTCAGTCTGTTTTCTGTAAAAGGGGCTGTAGACTTGTAGTAAATCAATTTACAAAGAATGTGTCCTACATGTACAGAGAACCAGAACAATAAGAAAATGGCAGTGAAGATTTTGTTAAATTAAGATTCAGCAAAATTATGTACTTGAAATTGAGTAATTCGGATTTTATTTTTAAAAAATCAATAAATTAATTCAAAGGAGAGTTGGCAATTTAAAATATTTATATTCTTAAGGAATCATGCTGGAACTACATAACTTCTGTAAGATTAAACCAATTTTGTGTTCTTAACTGAAACCACTACTGAAGTTGTTGTGAAAATTCACATTTTCTGTCCTCTCAGCATGTGAAGTGATTTTTCTGGGAGGTACAAGAAAAGATGAATTTTAGTTGTCTGGGCCATTGGACTTTATAAATCATAACTGTAAGAAATGGACTCTGTGCTTTCAGTTTGTCATCTGAGTCTACATGAGAATTAGATTAAAATGTTAAAAATGGAGCTGGCTGACGTAAATTTTTGTAGTTACTTGTGTTTTAAAATTTGCTGTGGGATTTACAGTAGTTATAAGTGGTTTCTAAGAGGCTTATAAACAAATTTTAAATCCTTTCAACTAGTGATACTAAGGTAGATTGACTGTCAGCTTTAATAAGACAGACTAACTCCCCTTTTCTTAATAATGGTCTTGCTCCTGGGTTGGCTGAATGCAAGGGCATCTGATTTCTCTGCTTTTCTTCTCAATGAGCAGTGACCTGCCCCTGGGAGAAGTGGGTCCTGCTGGCAAGGTATGGAGGCACTGAATGGGATGTTTTGGTAATGCTGTTGGGGAACCCCGACGGGAGGCAGCAGTGCTTTGTGTGCCATGCAGCATCTCTCGGGGCAAGGTGCTCAGCAGCTGATGGGCTCCATCCTTGCGAGAGCTGGCATGTCATTGCTAATGAGTGTCTCCCAGTAGAGAATAGGGATTAGATAGCAATGGTCTGGTGCCATGTAGTGTTATTTCTAGGTTTTTTTTTTCACTTTCCTGTTTTTTCTTAGGGCTCCCATGTCTTTAAACTAACTGAATTAGAAGCCATAACTTTCATGATTCATTTCTAGTGCTTTTTTTCTGATAACTTTGTGGGATAGAGACTCTTACAAAAGAGGTTAATCTCATCTGGGGAGAATTCTAAGAGATCAGATGACCCAGGCTGATAAGTGACCTCTCCTCTCCAACTTACAGTATGTCACCTTTTCTCTTGAAGACATGGAAAAAGTCAAGTGGATCACAGTGCAAAACCAAGGCCTTACCTTTTATCTTCTGGAAGGTTACAGATGCACCAAGTTGCTTTTCATTGGGTTTCTATACTGCTTAGTCCTCCAATTTTGGTATTGGAGGAGACCATGTCAGTTGACTGGCAAATGGAGGAGAACTCCCATAGAGAGGCGAGGCTCTGTGCTCAAGAACTTTTACTTTACTGTTTTTCATACAAGCATTTAACCTTTAGGAAAAAAACGTTGATTGCATGATTGTTCATTTTTATTAAGACTGAGTCTTACGTACCTCTTAGGCTCTATTTTGTTGGTGTGATCCGGTGGGGAAATGCTGCAGAAGAACAAATAAGTTTCTAAAATAAATATTTTATTAATTTTTCTCCCATTCTTTTTTTTTGCTTCACTTCCTCTTTCCTTTGCTCAGTTTACATAAGAATTTTTTTTCTGTTTAGATTAAAAAGTTACAAGAATGGATTTCTGTTATTTTTTATCTGAGTTTCATCATAATTGACTTGCTGATCTATTTAGAATGTTTTTTAGCAATTCATCTTCTGAAAATAGTAGGCACAGGTAATTATTTCAAGTCTTCCTTTTTTAAATGTATCAAAATAAAATGCTTTCAGTCCCTTACTCTTTCATCCAGGTGGAAAATGTCGCACATATTATTTTGATTCTAATTAAGCTGTTTAATACTCTAAGGATGGTATAGAGAAATGTGGAACTTCAGAAATAAGGTTAAGCTACATATACTTAGGAAGAGTGCCTCTTTAAAAGGGTACTTCTAAGAATCAAGCACAATGAATCAGCAAAACCTCTATGTTCTGTGTCTGTGTATGTGAAAAATCAGGCTTGATTACTGGATTTTTGTTAGTTATATGAAATAATATGCAGAAGATGTTTTCAGCAATGCTTTTCTACTGGTGATATTTCCAGTGATCTTACAGGCTTCATGAAATTGTTCTGCTTTGGAATATTAGATTTTTGTAGCGCATGGTACATGTCGTATGAGGTACGTTGGAGGAGGAGGGAAGAAATCTTCAATCTAGTGCAGCAGTTGTGTAGTCTGGGAGTTTTCATTGAGAAAATGCTTGTTTTAAACTCTGCACTGCACTCTTAAGGATGGCTTCATGTGTAGCAGGTGTGCATTTGGGGATATCCATTTTAAGGACAGCATTTGATTACCACACACTCTTTTAGTCACTTTTTCCCCTCCCTGCCAGCTCAGGTGTTGTGCATCTGTGACGTGCCAGCAGTGTACCCCATTGCATTGCGGAGAACTGTCAGGTTAAAGCAGAGATGCATTTGATCTTGTGTGAGCTGTTTTCTTGCATTGACATGGCTTCTTTGTCTTTTTATAAATGTTTTGGTAGGAATTCTAATGTCCATTTCATCCTTCTATTATAAGTATTTATTACACACATAACAAGAAATCCTAGGTGGGTGTGCATACAGGAAACTGAAAACTTCTGTGGAAAGGTAAAGCAAGCTTTGACCTGTGGCAGTGTATATATAAAACACACGCATGCACATAGAACCTCTACTGTTGTAAACAGGAAGTGAAGAATACCTTGCTCTGTAATTCCACTGGTCTAAACAGCTGGTTAACTTTGCAGACCTTCTTAATTCCTAAACTGCAACTGAGAACCTGTAATACCAACAGAGATATTCCCAAGATACCATATGTATTTCAGTTGAAAGGTATCCTGTGAAAGAAGCAGCTGTTCCCCTCTAATGAAGCCCCCTGGCTTTGCCATTGTGATCTTAATATATCCAGCCAAATTACTTATAGAGGCACATAGTTACGTACAGTCTCTGTAGAAATCCTTCCTCTAGGTCTTTTGGAATCTGGGCAGTTGACCCAGCACTGTGGGAATACTATGCTGTTCATGAACTTCGGTATGAATTTAATTCAGAAAGGGAGATGTGGCTTATGAAGAAATTATGAGAAAGTTTTGGGCTAGCTGTGGTTTACACAAGCTATGATTGGGACAGTACAGCTGTGAGGGTAGTACAAGTGGATTTTCTGAGACACACTATGGCTATGAGTCACACAGCATCCTTAGCAGGGCCAGTGTGCACTCTTTAGGTAATTCTTAGATGCTTCTAAAAGATGGTCTATGGTTTTGTTTTTTAAATGTATTACATAATGGTTTTGGGAGGTCATAGTTCATTTGCTGAGAGTCAGTTTTGATTCCTGTAATCTCACCTGATGCGTCATAGGCTTGTCTCTTCACAGAGCTGTAGGAGCTACGGTGGAGTTCTTGTGTTTGCTGGAGTCCGCCTGCATGGGTCTGATTGCAGCCTGCAAATTAGTGTTCTGTCATTCACCCTGTCACCAACACAGTGCTGACCCATTCTGGTAATCAAGTTGAATTCAATCATATTTGAAACCCACATGATATTTCGGCTGTATTACTTGTAAGGAGTTCTGAAATCTGCAGCCCTCCCTATGACATAAGCTGTTAAACTGATGGTTTTGTTTTAAGACCAAGGATCTGACAAATGAAGTGATCTGCCTAGTTTCTGTCTAGTACAGTTGTTCTATGAGGCCTGTAAAATTTTATCACAGTTGATTTCGTGCTAAGAGAGTGCAGCAGATTTTTGATTACAGCTTCTTTTTTTTTTAGGAAGTTCATAGTAAAACAGTTAGAACTTAAAAACGTAAACTTCAGAAGCCTTTCCAGGTGGCCTAGAATTTCATCTCATCTTCCATGACAGTGTTTTTCCTTCTTTTTTTCTTTCTTTTTGGTAGATAAAATAAGGGTTAATCTGGTTGGAGAAAGCCATGTGTGGATGAGAATATATGGGAATATTCTGGAATGCTTGCGAATGTGCAGGCTGTCCTTACATATTTGGAGCTGGATAATTGCTGCAAGCTGGATTCCTGGAAACCAGCTTGCAGCAGTGTTCTCACCTTTGGTATAGGCAGTCATTGTGCGGTACTCCTGGCCTTTGCATTGGCTGCCCAGAAAGTGCTAGGTTGCTGTTAAGATGGCCTTTGGGCATTTAAGGTACTTAACTGTGTAGGCACTGAGTATCATCTACATTTTCCATTTTATTGGTTAGCTGTTCTCTGAAACCACCTATTTCTTCTGCTTTTTAGTTGACAGGTAATTGCATGTTGGCTCTGAGGTGAGGCTGGATCTAGGGATAGCTGGCTCCTTGTAGCCTTTTTTTCCTTCCTCTTTTTTTGATACAACCCTTTATATTGTCTATCATGAGGGCTAATAGCATTCTGTTGACTATGTGAAGGTGAGTGCATTCCACCTTGAAACAATGTTATTGTGGCCTAATATGCCTCTTCAGAGCCAGTCAGCAAGGCTGAAATATGGCCATCTCTTCCACATGGCAGTGAGACCTGCAGGCAATGATTGGAGAGGAGCAGAGGCCAGATGTGGAAAGGAGTTTGGGGTTTTTTTACGCAAAGGGTTTTTAGGACAGGTTTTTGGGAGTGAGGGGGTTTCTTTGTTGTTTTGTTTTTTTTTTTAAACTTCATTAGCATATGTGCTTCTGAATGTGTTAGAGACCAGAGTTTTAATATTGACTTTGTGCTTTAGTGAGAACAGTTTTAAAATCTGGTTTTATAAATCTCAGAATTTCATAGTTGCTGGACCTGTCAGAAGAAAGCTGTGAAGACTGAATGCTAGTTCACTGGTGTGTGTATTTTGTTGTAATGGCAGATGATGGTGAGATTAGTTTTATTGAAAGTTTTTTCTCTCTCAATTTGACCCTCTTGATTTTGTGGTATTTTTTTGTTTGTTTGTTTTAATTTTTTTTTAAGTTGTCATCTTGTGCTGCAATTTCCCATACTATCTTTGGATTAGCTTGATTTCATGCACTTGAATAAAGGTCTCCTTTAAAGAAGGAAGAATCAAATTTAACCTGGTTTTGATTGTACTAGACAAAGTTGAAGACTTGTAAGCCAAGAGTGTATACTGTCCAGGACACGTTATTTTTCTTGTTAGAAAACACATGCGCATCTTTGTTTTATTATTTCTTTCTGGTAAGTGGACATTTTGTAAACTCCCACATGAGGGTATGGCACCTCCAAAAAGGATTGTGTCAAGGTTAGTCGTAATGAGTAAAATATGCAAATTCAAATAAAAATATTTTCTTAATCGAGAATGCATAAATTATTCCCGGTGGGCACCTAAGTGACAATAAATTTCACATGCCTGGGAATTAACATGCCCACTTATATTTGCTGTTCCATTAAAAAAAATGCATTATTCATTTAAATGGCTTCCACTGTTTTTATCTTCTGAAAAAGATATCCAACTATTATTTCGAGGCCTAAATTTGAACAACATATAGAAAATTGTGCATGTGCTTGCATACTAAACTTGGAAAAGACATTACATTTAACATGTTTTTAAAAGTACAAAAGTAAAATCATACAAAAAAAGATATACCGATTCAGCCAATTGCTGTGATTGACAAACAATGTCAGCACTTCTGATACCTAATTTTAGAGTATTCAGAAGCTTTCTGTACATGTCTAAATCTTTTGAGCTGTGGCGGCATCCCTGTTAAACCCACATCATGGCCAGGAAATATAGTGCACTAGCATATTTTTTCCTGTCCTACTTTCAGGGTGTTTCACTGTCCCCTGATGTGCTGTACGGCTGCTTCTGCAGGCAGTGCTGCTCTGTCCACCCTATGCAGGGGTGAGAGGGTTAGAAAGAAGGTAGAGCTGAAGCATGAATTTTCCAAGAGGGTCCAAGGAGTGTTTGGGCTGGGAATAGGCAGGAGGGAATGAAGATCTATGTGGATGGTGTATGGAGCTATTGGCTGTCCCTCTGTAGCTGTCTTTTGATAATCTTTAACTACCAGTTTGTTCATATGAGCAGCAGTTATAGGGTGTCTAGGTTATCTGCACATGTTCTCCTTCTTAGCTAAGCAGGTTTGAATGTCCAAGGGTTTCTGCAAGCTCTTACTGAGTGTATACTGAGCACTTTGTGTCTAATAATTATTTTTTTTTAAGCCCTTGGAGGTGCTTATAATCCTAAGGATGCCATACAAGCTCAGATTCTCTCCATGTAAATCATTTACAGTGGGATTTCAAAAGTGCTCAGCCTAACCCTGCTTCCTTAAAAATCAGTTGCTAAGGTCCTTGTGACTTCAGTGGGAGTAGCTATGCCAACACGGAGTGCTTTGAAAATGCCTCCCTAAACTGTAAATGAGAATATACATTTGAGAGTGTTGCAACCTAATTTTTATACTGAGCTTGTGATGGTAGTAACTGAGTGCCCTAGATTTAGCGCTGTATCTACCTGATTATGTCACTTCACCACCTTGTCTGAATTTGGCACTGTAATTCATATCCACATGGGATTTATTCTTTTTGTTTCTTTGGTCCTTTTATTTTTACTGTAGTGGTCATATCATTCCAGGTCTACACCCGTACCTGCACCCCGCACAGACATGTAAGAAGCTCTTTATCCTAGCTATTTCAGTATGCATAAGCATAAGACATTTTCTTCTCCCCCCCCCGTACATGTTCAGGGACTAAATTGAGATATTATTTGCATGTTGGTGGTTTTGGGCAGGGGGAGGGTGTTTGGGTTTTTTTTTTCTTTGACACATCTGAATAAATATTTAAGTGGCCCTTTATAAACATTGGCATGCTTCATTGTTTACTTATGACTCTAATGTTAGAAATACTAAACTATGACAGGTTTTAAAGAATATTTAAAAAACTGAGTCTGGAGGTAACAGCTTTATTACTGCATGATGACTTGACCCATATTTCCTAACATGATTTCCCTACTGTAACTCGAATTGAGTTCATGTAAGTCTAATGATATCAGTTGACCTTGACAGCTAGACCTAAAAGCCTGTGGTTGTCCTGTTTTTTTAGGATCTTTTAGGTTTTCTTATTTTAGTTTTTCAGCATTTTCTAGAAAACCCTTTTAAATAGAGGATACCAAAAATTCCACCAAGAAAGTATAACTAATTCTAGCAACAAGAATTTTTGCAATTAGTTTGAATCTTGGGATTGAGTATATTTTACATATAGTTGCACAGTGATGTCTGTCTGTAGCATAAATACTTCATACCTGTGTAGCAGAGAAATAGTGCTAATTGCAGAGCCACATGAAAAATGGTTATCAAATACTTTAGTGAGTGATGACTCTGCTATTGTCCTTTAGGACTATTCTTAATGTTTAGGTCTGCCTTTAAATGATTAATTTTTATTTATCTGGGCTTTTAAAATCCACCTACTAGTAAATATTTTTCCACTTTCCTCAAGTGGAATTTCCAACTAAAGTACCTTAGCCTGTTGCCTAGGGTAAATTTTAGTGGTAATGATGAGTTTAAAGTCAGGTATTTTAAAATCCACTAGGTCAGAAACATTAGGCTTCTGCATAACAATGTAAAGGGGAGAGTACCAGCTTTCTGGTGGGCATGTCACTTTTAGCTCTGAGATCACATCTTAAAACTTGCTTTGAGCCCTTTAAGAGCAAACCTGAAAACTACCTCATTACTATGCATAGAAAAACTACTTTAATCACTTTGAGATTTCTAAAATGTATTTGTTAAAATCTTTTTCTCATTCTGAGGCTGATATCATTTGACTAAGGGCACTGAGGGAGCCTGACTTGAGAGATATTGGGACATGAAAATATTGGAAATTCTTATAAGCAGTGTTTAAAATAGCTTTTCTGTAAATGATTTGGTTCACACAGAAAATGTGATCGTCTGGTGCTGTGGTTTGGCAAGCACTCTTGATGAATATGAATAAATTCACAGGTGATTTCACCTTTTATGAGTAACATGACCATGTTTAATTTGTCGTAACAACTTTTCTAGCATCATGAATTCTCTCCTTCTTGCTTTTTCCAGTAGTGTAGGCAAGAGAGAGATGGGGCTGCTGGAGAGAGTCCAGTGAAGGGCCATAAAGATGATGAAGGGACTGGAGCATCTCTCCTCTGAGGAAAGTCTGAGAGCTGGGACTGTTCAGCCTGGAGGAGAGAAGGCTCAGGGGATCTTATCAATGTACCTTGAAATACCTGAAGGAAGGGTGCAAAGAAGTCAGAGCAAGACTCTTTTCGCTGGTGTCCAGTGACAGGACAAGAGGCAAGATCCTGCTTTTGTTCTTTGCTCTGTACATGCCTGCAGAAAGCATAGATCCAGCGTGCTTTGACCTTGTTAGCCAGGCTTAAACACTCCTCTTCACACAGATTCTCTAAAGCAGCCCCCTTTAGCCTTCTCATGCACCTAGTGTCTGAATGTTGCGTCAGAACACCCCAAGCTCGGGTGGCAGAAGTGTACCACCTGCTTTGCTTGGCTGAATGGGATGAATTGGTCGAAGAGAGTTCAGGGTCTGCTTCTGAAGGTCTGTGTCTGCTTTCAACCATCCCAGTCTCATTCCTGTACCTTACAACCCTGAGAAGAGCTAAACCACACAGGCTGTGTGCATTCCATGGCAATTCCTTGTAAGACATACCTATAAAGCCAAGCTGTCCTGAACAAAAGGAGAGCCTTCATGTATTCCTTTGCAAGGACAAATCCATTAGAGCAGAGATGTGATGCTGGGGTGAATACGTGTGGGAAGGGGGTGCAATGATAAGAAATAATTGTGCTGGCATATCTATCTGTTTGTACCAGATGTTGAAAGCATCATTGAAGGACAAAATATGTTGGTTTGGGGGTTTGGTATTCTGTTGTTGTTGAGCTGATGGAAAAAAAAATAATCAAGTAGGATTTTTTTTTCTTGCAAAAAATAGGTTTTGGGTTTTGTTTGGCCTTGATGTTTTGTTTACTTACACTTGATCACGGTATTAGAGGTATTTCAAGTAAGAAAGGGGCCCTCTGATTGGTATTGAGAAGGCAGGAGAGAGCCCTGTGTTATGCAGATCAGTAAATTGTTGTCTAGGATATTTGTTTTTTATATTGCTAGAAAGCAATGATGACTGAAAATTTTGAGTGCCTTGGTAGTCTGCTACTGAGAAGCAGGGATATTTTGTGAATCAGTAACAATCACAGAATAAAGTTAATTAATTATTTTTATAATGCTGCTTTTATTGGAGATACAGTTTGAAACTGAAGGCAGATGACACAAAAGACATACTTCTTCCATGGAAATAATCTGTACTTCTGGCATTTAAGAAATAACCTGAAGAGGAGGAAGTATTTTGCTCATTAGAGACTTTAATAATTCTTTTATATAACCCCTGTTCAGTCAGATAAATTGATTTATAGGTTTTGATCTGGAAACTAATAAAGATCGCTTTCAAATATTAGAATCAGCATAGAAGACCTGGAAAAAGAATCATGGTTTGATATTCTCTAAGCTGAATGCAAACTGCAGTTGGCAATTAAATCTAGCTGTAACACACTGGTGGGAGATATGTGATGCTAAGTTTGGTTTGTTTGGGTTCTTTTTAAATTCAGGGCAAGTCTGCTCTTTTTGGTTTGGGTTTTTTAATTTTGTTTATTGGAAAAGGTAGTTTGTTTATCGCGTAGCCAAGGGAAAGCAAAGCAAGTAATAACTAGGATAAAAGAAACTGGTAGTTGCTAAATATTAGCTGCTGTTTGACTGGCAAAGCATGGGGGTTTTTCTGATTTGTTTTTTTTGGGGGGGGAGTGGTGGTGTTTGTGGGGGCCTTGCTTGTTTTTTGCTTTGGAGCACTGTAGGTTGTTGGTTCAGGTTTGGGGTTTTTTTCTTTTAGAAAACAGATATTTAACACAAAAAAATGTCCTTTATTTTCAGTTTAATTTAATGACTGGCAGAGAGTTCTGTGGGTAGTGGGTAGGGTTACTGATAGGCTGGATATTAAGCTTATGAAATGTTAATACAGTTCTTCAAAAATATTTTGATAGATGTTAATATTGAAACAGCATTGGAAAATGAAGGAATATTTCAACATAACTAGCTCTTGTAGTTTGATCACCTGATCCAGTATTTTTGAATCCTTGCCCTTGCTGGGCTGGAATATGAAATTAAGCATTCAGATCTGGAAACCCCATTCTCCGGAGGATTTTGCTCTTTTGGAAAAGGCAACTCTGTCAGCACAATGGAACCATCTCATGTTGCTGGAATAAAAGGCATTTCTGGAAGGCATTTCAATGAAGATATGAAACTGTAGAGGCCACATAGAGAGAGGGAAGAGATAAGGAAGAGTATGGGTGAAAAAATGTTAGAGAAACACTGGGCCAACCCTATTATTTTGTGCTAACTTGGGTTAAGTAAGCCTATAGTATGAAACCCTTTTTTAGAAAAACCACCAAAACCCAACAAAAAATGGTTAATGTATTGCTATTAAAATGAAGATGACACCTGCTGACTTGCCCTGTTTTTATGTGCAAACCTGTTTTTTATAATTCAGTTTCTTCGTGGTTCTTGTAGTTTGAGAAAGTTTTAATATAGACTTGAAATATCTTCTAATTGAAATTGATTAAAATGTGTTCCATTGCTTTTGTGTGGTGTCATGGAAGGCATTTTTGCATTTAGAATTGGAGATTTTATTTTTATCTGCTACATAGTGTAAATCGTTGATGTAACTTCAGTGTGTGCTGGATTAGCTTCTACTGTTAACATTCCTTTTTATTTCCAGTTGCTGGAATTACTGCAGCTGATTTTGCCCCAGGCACAGTTCACTGGGGAGCTGGTACCTGGGGTTCCGTTGATATCCCTGTCACTGGCAAGGTAAGGAGAGGTTGACTTGCATTCGCTAGGAGTAGCAGGCTAGAAATAAATCATTTTAATATGCTTTCTGAAGATAAAAAATTAGGAGGGGTAGTGGGTGTCTTGCTGATTATTTATATGCACGCCAGTAGTATCTTGGAACCTTGACCATGGTTCTTGAAATAATATTCTTTCTTACTGACGTGTTGAGAAACAACTCTTGCATTAACACTGAATAACTAACCTATTTCAAAGGTAATATTTTCTGTATGCCAAATCAAAATAATTGGAATACTTGGAAAAAAGCCCTCCTAAACAAATATCTGTAATAAAAAGTCTACCATGGAATTATGAAATTTTAGCCTCTTCTCCATTCAAAAAGTTTCTTTTGCGGTACCTCAAACCTGTTCATAAAAAGCTTGTGTGCCATGTGTCTAAGTTGTCCGTTGTGATAATTGCTCTGATGATATTGGACTGATAACTTCATTTTCAGAAATGTGTGCTAATCCCTTTTTTTGTAATAGCTTGGAAGGAGTTATACAGCTGAATGACCTTTGTTTAGTTAGTCATGTAACATAAGCATCTTTCAAAAGAAGGCAGCACTGAGAATGAGCTCTTTTTAAAAAAACCTCAGTTTTGACAAGTCTGTGCTTAGCGTCTGAATACTAGTGAAATGAATTATTTCCTTGCAACAATGCCATATTTAGCACACTAATAAAAGAGAGGAAGGAAAGTGGATCTTTGATAAGCTAATTATTTTTGGAACTTGCATCAGAGTTTAGTAAATCAGCATGCTGCATCTGCAGTGCTAACCAAACTAATCTAAAATACTTGCTTCCCTGTGGAGGTATAGAAATGTCATAGTCCGTGGAGACCTGCACTGCATTTATGCAGGTCTGCCTTTTCTGTCATAGATTCAACAGACCTTTCCACAGAAGAGGTATAGTACTTTAAACAACCTTAACATGGGGTTTAAAGAGATTAATGAATATCAGTCTTGTACTAAATAAATCTTTATCACTTGCTTTACCTACTACAGTAATTGCCTCAGTGCAGTGGAACCCATTCAGTCTGCCAGCTTGCCATTAATCTCAAATACATCTTTGACAAAAGAATCTACCTTATCTTCATTTTGCGTATGTGTGTGTATGCGATCTCTGGCACTTAATCAGGTCATCAAAATACTATATATGAATCTGTTTAGTTTGTATGAATGTTACACTTTTGAGGAGTACTGACTTCATGTAAGAGATTTATAAATTAAAAAAAAAAAGGGCTTCCAAATCTGTTTGTTACAAATATATACACGTTCCTGTCACTAAATAAAATGTGTTAACAAATATAGGAGGGCCAAGATTGTAGCATGTGAGGTTTATGTAAACAAACAGTATGTGTGCCTTGCCCACTAAAACATCTTCACTGTCCTCCTGTCCAAAGAGCAATAATTTGGGTCATGTCATAGATAGCTATGTGTGCATTTGTGTGTGTGTGTATGTTTACATATTATGGTTTCAAAACTCATTTATGTTTACAGGCATGACAAAACCCTCTCTTTTAATATGGGTATCAAGCTGTATAATTTAGAATCAGAATGCTGTGTCATGTAATTAATGCAGCTATTTTACACCTGTTTCATAATGCAAACATTTTTAATTTTTACTTTCCCACACTGTTAAAATGAAATTAATTATGTATTTTCATGTGAATTTAAACCTTTTTAAACTGTCTGCTTTTAATTTTTTTTTTAATTATGTACTTATTTTCTTAGTATTTCTGGAGTGTTTTCAGACTCTTGTGAAAGGATTATCTGTTTTGTAAGCTTACAGCTAAACGTGTAAAGAGAAATTAGGTATTTCTGGAATAACCAGTAAGGATAAATGGATTAGGTTCTCCCTGGGAAGGACAGAAGAATTTGATATTTAGGAGGAATATAATTCTGGGTATGGGAGGGGCCTTGCAGATTTCATAGAATCATAGAATGTTTTGGGTTGGAAGGGACCCCTAGAGGTCATCTAGTCCAATCCCCCTGCAGGGAGCAGGGACACCGCTAACTAGATCAGGTTGCTTAGAGCCCCGTCCAACATGTCCTTGAATGCTTCCAGGGATGGGGCCTCCACTACCTCTCCGGGCAACCCATTCCAGTGTTTCACCACCCTCATTGTAAAGAATTTCTTCCTTATAGCCAGTCTAAACCTACCCTGCTTCAGTTTAAAACCATTACTCCTTGTCCTGTCGCAGCTGTCCCTACTGAAAAGATTTTCCCCATCTTTCCTATAGGTCCCCTTTAAGTACTGAAGGGCCGCAATCAGGTCTCCCCGCAGCCTTCTCTTCTCCAGGCTGAACAAGCCCAACTCCCTCAGCCTGTCCTCATAAGAGGGGTGCTCCAGCCCTCGGATCATTTTTGTAGCCTTCTTCTGGACCCGCTCCAACAGTTCCATGTTCTTCTTGTGCTGAGGGTTCCAGAGCTGGACGCAGTACTCCAGGTGAGGCCTCACCAGAGCAGAGTAGAGGGTCAGAATCACCTCCCTCGACCTGCTGGCCACGCTTCTCTTGATGCAGCCCAGAGTACAGTTGGCCTTCTGGGCTGCCAGTGCACATTGCTGGCTCATGTCCAGCTTTTCATCCACCAGCACCCCCAAGTCCCTCTCAGCAGGGCTGCTCTCAATCCTCAGGTAGTTCATATCTGCACAGATAATTGCATGGCAAAAAAGGAGGTAAGAACAACATGAACAGACAAGGATTGAGTACATAGACTGGGGCAATGTGAAGTTTAACATGGGGCAGAAATTAGGTATAGTTTTGCATAGTCAGCCTTAAATTAGGTGCTGTGTTGGCTTCCTTCCCAGTAGATGGGATTCAGATGAGGGCATGATGTACTAATTAACTTCATCAAGGGAGATGATTAACAGCTGCATTTAAGCTCTTTAACCTCAAAGGCTAGGGAGGAAGATGACCAAGAGCTAAAAAAAAAAAATTTGCTGGGCACAAAACTCCCCATGGATTGAAATATCTGCTGTAAATGATGCTGAACTAATAAGTGAATGTTGAAGTCATTGAGAGTGGTGGGGTACTTTGCGTCTTTTATTTTTTTTTAAATGAAACTATTTAACTTATATTTTTGAAATGGAGGGCATGGGTCTTCTGGGTGCTTGTTTTCATATTTTGAGTGTTGTCCATTACTGGTAACTGCTGTTGCTGCGTATACGATGAGGACGGTGTCTCTGTTAGGTAGCGAGAAGGTGAGGACTGTCAGTGTGGTTTAATGCAGTGCAGCTGGGGAGGGCTCTGAGCATACTGTGTTTACATCATGGCATATAGACTACTTCTAACTGAAGCTCCCAAATCCGTATAGGCATGCTAGCACAGCACTGCCCCACAGGCATCACTCTACCTCTCACAGGACAACAAGCTGCCATTTTGTGCTTGGAATCTGCTCGCTCCGTGCTGATTTGAAGACATTATGCTCCTTTTCATGGCTTATACCTGATCTATATGACACCATGCTTGGATTTGGGAGACCTGGGTTCTGCGTGTGTTTGCGTTTGATGTTGGGCACATTTCTCTGTATCTCTGCACAGCAGTTCTCACGTCACAGTAGTTACACCCACTGCTGCCTTTCTTTAAGCACGTTGACATAGATCCGGAAAGCTTTATGTAGAAATATTAAATATTTTTGTTGCTAAACACTGTGGGATATCCCTGACTTCTGTTTTTCCTTGCCATGTTACACACCAAATCCGTAAAATCTTTAAGGAAAACAGATTTCTTTGTAAAAGTAGTTTCAGTGAATAATTAAGGCAGTATATCCCAGGTTATCCTGGAATTTCAAGTGACTTGAGACTGGATAATTGAGGCTGACCTGTACATTTATTTGAACTGATTAAGGGGTGGGTCTGTTCAGCAGAAAACCCACAAGTGAGAATTTGCCCTTTACATTTAGATGATTATTTTTATACTGTGTTTCTTGCCCTTTCAGTGCTGTGTTTGGTGCTTGTGGTTGCTAAGCACTTTTTAGCTCCTTTAAAAATCAGTCACAACTCACTGATGGGTTTGAGACTGTATTCAAGAGCTGGCAGTGTGCTTGGTTTTTTGTGTTATTTGTGGGGTTTTTCCCCCCCCTCCCCCCATTCGCAGCGGTCCTCATGTATCTCTTGCTGCTCAGCTGCTAAGACCATGACCTAGCTGATGCTGTAATACTTCTTCCTTTTTCTCCTTTGACCCACTGTTTTCAGAGTTTCCTTAGAGTCCTGCATGTGAACGACACATGCTGCAGCTTGATGCCTCTGCATGTAGCTGCTGGTTTTGCCCTTGCTCTACAGTTGACCTTGCAAGGTCTTTCTTTCACAGTAATGTTTATATTTTCTTCACTTTCAGACTTGAAGACTACACTCCTATGAAAGTGTTTATCCTGACAGCTGTTGTTTGCATGTTAGTAACAATTGCAATAAACAAATGGATTTACAGTAAAGCAGAAACATAGTATGTGTGCAGGAAGCATACATTACCTCCTCTGATTTACAAATGTACTCTTTTACATGATGCCAGCATTATAGCTATTTATTCCAACAGTTTCTCCTAAATATTCACCCAACATTGCAGGACAGAAACTTTTCTGTACACAAGGTGTCCCTTTTTATAGACCGCTAATCAATTTCTGACATATTGGCTGAATGTTTAAACTAGAAGATGACAAGTAACAGCTAAATGAGTTTGGCCAAAATTTTTGAACTCTTTACCAGAGGTTTGATATGGTTTAGTACCTAATTAATAATGTGTTCAATTCTGAGCTTCCACTGAAGCCTTCTGCAGAGGTGGCCATCAGAGACAAGGGCAGAGACTTATCTAGCTTTACTGAATCAAGGCATTGAGAAGAAATGGGTGGAAAATTATTATCTTCCGAGAGTTCATCCTGAGAAAAGAATTATTGGGAAGAGTGCTGGGTGCAGAGATGGCACGGTCAAACCAGAGGTATGCTGGAAATCCCTACCTTGAGCCTTCCACACTACCAGCATTTAATTGTGCTATTTTGGGAGAGATTTTTCAGTCTCTCAACTGTAAAATATCTATAAAGTGTTTTGGTTGTCCTACGCCTCCTCAGTCTTGCTCTGTCTGCCTAGTTTCAGTTCTTGCTTGCTTCTAGGGATATGATGAGTGCTTGTTTAACTAGCAGCTGACACGCTACGTCAGGAGACTTTGCTAGTCCTGCTGATGTAGATCACAGTTCCAGGAGGCATCTAAGACTGGGACCCCTAATTTAGGGTCCCTGGATGAGCTAGGCCAGAGGAGTCTGTGATCAATGGAAAATTTTCCAAGGGCTCTGTCCTGTGTGAGAAACACAAGTTGTATTGAAAGTCAGTGGGACTTCAAGATCTACATCAATGTAAAATCTTGTCAGCATTGAGTAATTGACATTGATGAGGCTTTTAAGGCTTGAAATCTTTCCTGAGAAGTTTCTTAAGTACACTTGCAGATTGAACAAGTAGTTTTTGTTTGGTTTTTTTTTTGTTTTTTTTTTCCTTTGGCATCTATGCATAGTTGCTATTATTTTAGTTATTGACACAAATCTAGTGATTAAGAAGGCATTTCTGGATTTCTAGTGATTTCACATCTGTTTTCACAGTTTTATTGGAGACTCTTGGAAGTGCTGAGCACTGACACCTTTCTGAGTAGCTTCTCGTTTTTTGGTGCATACCAATAGTCATTTCTTGGGTGCTAAGAGATTTTATGCTAGCCACCAAAAAACATAGATGGTATTGCTCTATATAAGAATTCTCAATTACTTCGCTTCTAAACTATGGCTAGTAGCTGCTCGAGCTGAACGTTATTTGTAGATGCATTTACCATTGACATACAGTTTTCCAGGATTTTTCTAGCACAGTGATCAGTGATCACCATCCACCCATTCATGTTTCTTGAAGAAGCTTCTCCTTTTTGTGAAGTATATTCTATGGCTCTGCTCTGTTAGTCTTAGGGACACCATTTTCTTTTGATAGTTGTATTTTCATCTTCTACTGCAGTGACTACTACCTGTTTTGGGAGGGGGGAGCAGTGAAGGAGCAGTACTGTAAAATATATTTGAGGGACAGCTTAAAAGATGAATATTTCAAATGTCTTCTTTTGTAATTCTGCTACTTCATAAAAAATCAATTTAGTTCTCCGTTTTCAAGGCAATTATTTTATTTTAAGAAGTTTACGTTACCTTATTAGGCTTTCTTTTATATTCTCACTACTCAGTTTCTCATGCTGTTGGGGGAAGAATAAGAACCTGGGAACTCTGATATCCTTCCCACACAAAGACTGGGCTGTTTAAAGGGTATGAGCTTACAAGCAGTTCTCATCAGTGTCCCAGTCTGTCAGTGCTTCAGGGTAATTGTTAGGTAATTGCGTCCCATTCACCCTTTTATAGCTGTGTATAATTTGTGCTTTTTTATTGCTACAAATAGTGATTTCCAAATACAAGAAGTTCTAGTAGCCTACTAGTCAAGCAGGTAAAATTTACTTAGAAGTTAAATGTACTTTTTCTTTGGTTAAATTCTTTGCTGGCTTTATGGAAAGCTTTTTGAGAAATGCTTTGCTCTTGCATACCAAGTGACAAAATTTCCTAATAATAATCTCAATAATACAACATCTTTTCCTGTTTCTTTACACTCTTGAAGCATTAAGTTACCAGAGAGGGTCATTCATTCAGACAGGTACTATTTTGTCATACTGAAGTTCAAATATTTAATTTCTGTATCACACAATGCTGATCAGACTCTGTGAAAAATCTGAAACTGACTGTGTGCTTTGATTAAATCTTGTTATTTTGTGTACTTGAAATGCTGCTTTCTTTTTTTTTTTTTTTGAGCCCTGTATGTCCAATAGTAGTGACTGGTGCTTTCCTTACAGTGTAATGGGACAGAAATTCAGTCAAGTTTGCAGCACCTTGACGAAGACATTTAGTGTAGTTCTCAAAACACTAGAGCAAAACATTGAAATTGGACTTTCTCAGGAATAAGTAAACAAGCAAGTTTGGGGTGAACTAAAACCCATACCTGTACATAGGAAGCAATGCAGAGCAGTATACAGTGGAAGGATGTTATTTCTTTGTTCCTGGGCGTTTTCAAGGCTACTATGTGGAAAAAGATGAATTAGGATTACGATGAATGGATGAAAATAGATTTAAATTTTTTTTTTCTCTCTTAAGGCACTGCTTCCACCTACAGCTTTCTGCCAAAACTTGAAATGAATTAAATCACTTTCAACTTTAATAAAACTAGAAGTGCTATGAGAAGCCTTTGGGACAGGAAATTTTCACATATATTTTCTAATGAATGGCATTCTCTAGCTGGCCCTGTACCCTGTCTACTATTTTGCACAGCCTTAGAAATTTTGATTCTGTATGCCTTATTTGCCATGGATATTTGCATCACTGAGAGTATTTTGAGAGAGACTCTACTGAGAATAAAATTTTATTAACTCATTGAGGATATAACATTATTTTTTATGCAATAATTTTCCACTTTGGAAAGCTTTTGTGTAATATTATAAATCAGGTTCAAGCTAAAATATGCACTATGGAATTTATAATCCTTGTTTTCTAAATTATAATGATAGTACTAATTAAGTTGCTGTTTACTATGAAGCCGCAGTCCCTTGTACACTATTGAATGGAGGTGGCGTGGAAATCTGCAGGAAGAGCTCACCCAGCCATGTCAATGATGTGTAGGTGCTGCTTACAGCTGCTCAGTGCAGAATTCTCTCTGGATCTGGGAGCACGTGGCTGTCCATGCCTGTGGCCCCTAGGTCAGCTCAGAACGCATGGGCTTGTCCCTGGGTGAGACACTCATTGCAATGCCATGTGCAAGTACACCAAGTGATTGTTTCTGTTGTTATACAAATGTGTATTATGTGTGCTTTGTAATAAACGTAAGGGTGATTCTAGGAAAAAAAATGGCTGATGACACTTGAAAAGTTTCTTGCTCTGAAATGTTATGTGGTAGGTTTTTTTTCTACTTCCCTTCAGAATAAAGCAGCCTACTTTGATGAATGACAGGTCTTCATCTTTCTTATAGGGGAAGTAAGTAGGAAAATAGCAGCTTTGATTCACCTTTCTCTTGAGGGATGTTACAGTATATTCTGTAAGTTGCAATGTCATCTTTATACCAGTGGTATTTTCTTTTTTCCAGTGGTCTTGGAATCTTCTCCCTGCACCGAAGTTTATGCGCCCTGTTATGAAAATATGTAGAAGTCTTCCAATTTGCTTTAATGTCCTTGAAGGGTGACCTCAGAAACACTCACCCCTCCCAGAGATGATGAATTGTCACCAAAACTTAAATCTATGTGGGGTTTTTTTGTTTGTTTTTTTTTGGTTGGTTGGTTTTTTCATTCTAAAAGTTGATATTTTTTCTTTGAGCTGTTTAAGGTTCAATCTTGGCAGCTCACCATAGGCAGATGCACTGTTGCTGAGGGGGTCTATAGAGACACACCAGTACAGATATGCACTCCCAGTTGCTGGACTGGGGGTTGTAAGCTACCAACTGGTTTTCATAAGTCTGTAGTTTTCCTCTCAGAGTCTAAAAGAACTGAAAACAATTTTGTTTGTGGAAAAGCTCAGTACCTTGCTTATAATTAACTCTGTGACAGTGGTTTTCACACAAGTCTATTGCTTGCTTTATATAAGCTTCAAGGGGTTTTATAAAAATTAAATGTTTAACTACTGGAAAAATAAACAAAACTGAAACATTGCAATAACTTTTTTTCCCATGTTTTCTGGGAAAATTGGTAATACAAGGTACACCTGGAGATCTGGCCCAAATCAGCTCTCCCATGTTTAAGGTTGCATGCAGTGTGGATTTTCCACCTATTAGTGTGTGTGTGTGCACCAGATTTTATCAAGGACAATGAGAAGGAACATACCTCTGAAGAGCTTAGTATGACATTTTCTTCTTGAGTCACCTGTATGAGATGCTTTAGATTTTCTTTCTGTTTAAATGATGCTCTATCCCTACTGTCCTGCAAGCATACTTCTCTTGAATTGTTCTAAATGCACCTACTCCAATTGCCTTTCTAATACTTGCTCTTCTAATGTATTCTTTTTGTGACTAAGTGCCTTTCTGTAATGAAGTCCTTCCTTCTGTGTTACATCAAAGTATTTTGGTTTTAAAGTGTAATATTTAATAATGTTTATGCCAATCTGACTATAAAAACTCAAATAGGATTGCGATTGAGTTTTTGAGAAAATCTTTTAAATTATTTGTGAAGTTTTGTTCTTAGCCTTTTTTTTCTGATCCATGAAGTAAATTATTTCAAACAGTGTAATGATTTTTATTTATTACGTAAACCTTGTAGCATGATATTCTAGAGAATAAAAGGAAACATTTTGACACATAAAAGTAGAAAGTCACTGTTGTGATTTACTGGACAACAGAGAATGGTTTTTCTTTTAAGATCTTTATCTGTATGTTTCTTTATAGCAAAAGGAAACTGAAAGTCTGTGTTGTTTTTTTATATGGAACATACTCTTTTATTTTAAATTATTGTTTTTCACCTTGCCATATTACTTTGGTTTAAGAGATCTGTACCATCACAAAACTAATCTCATATGTATAGATAAAGCTGAGTCTTTTTAGATTTTTATAATTAATATTAGTGTACACTCTTTAATTTACGCTTATTTATTTGTGGTTACCATATATTTTAATTATAATTTCTTTCCATTATTCTAGAAAACTAGTTTTTGAATTAATAGAATCATATGTTGTCAATGTCTGACCCATATCAGAGTTTCTCACAGAGAATGGTATTTTTTGTTTCATGGTTCTGAGTTGAGGCAATTGTCTCTAAATGGAATTCATTCACAGCAGTAATAGTGTGTAGCTCATACAGGGGAAGAGAAGAACTTAAATCAGACCCAAAGCACACACAGAGAGTTCTTGTAACATTTTGTATCATTTTTACAGTCACCTACGAGATTTATCTTAACCAGAGTGTTAAAGCATATCAGATCTATTGCTGGTTTCCACAGAGAGTTAGATATATTCTGTATGATTGCAACAGCATTGCGATCATGTGTCATCTCGCTTTTGGCATTTTTAAAACAGTTTGATTGCAACTGGAGTATGGTGGTGGCATTTTCCATTGACGTTAATTGCAGGCATAAGAGACAGATATTGGGAAATACAGCCCAAATACATCTATATATCTGTTGTCCTTAGATTTTTGTTACGTGTTTGGGCTGCTTATATGCAGAACTGAGGGGCTTCCCTTGACACAATCTGTGTGTGTGCATTTGTGTGACTAACTTTGACCTCTTTTGCTGTTTTATTGAGATTGCATCTGGGTCTAAGAAGGATAAGCAAGCCAAGGAAAACTCTGTACTTCTGTACTTCAGCTAGCTGCAGACCTCGGAAGTTCCTCTGGTCAGGATATGGGCTCTTCTGGTTTTGCTGTTATGTGGCTGATCAGTACCTGTTTCAGCCTCAGTTCCAGCAATTGTTATTCATGGTTAATTGCTCTTCATCTATGCTTATTTGAATTGTACTTCTAGAATATTTTCTTATTATTGCACTTTTTTAGATGGGAAGTACAATAGATGGCATGTTCAGTGAACATACTAATTTAGGAGGAGTTTGCTTTGGTGGTTGGAAAAAAATCAGTTATTGGTTTGGTTTTTTTTCCTCCAATAGGCTTGTATCAGGCTACTTGGCATCACGTTTACCCAACAACTATAAGGCATTACTTCACTGAGGCCAATGGAGGTAACTCTTCAATAGCCATAATTCCACTTGCCTACATGCTACATAAGTTGCCTTCTCAATCACCAGGTAAGCCTGGGAATTTCCTTATTAGTTTCTTTATTATTAATTTTTGGTAAAGATAGGTGAGGGCTGAGTGGTATTTGCTGTTGGTAAGGGATGAGAGGCCTGATTCTCAACTCAGCATGTTACTAGTGCTGAGACCAGACTTTGACCTGGGACAAGTGGAACATGGACGAAACAAACACAGAAAGCTTAATGTTTTGCTAGGACACAGTGGTCCGCACGTACTTTCCTTCTCGTCCTTTTATGAACAACAAGACCAGATTTTGGAGCACCACATTCTTTCAGGACTTGTATTTCAGCTGCCTAGCTGGTCAGATGCCTCTGTTGCAAAAGTTCCTCCTTATCCTGGTGGCAGGAATGATGGGGGCTGGGTGAAGGGAGGATGCTTTAGCCAGCATCACAGAAAAAGCTCTCCCCTCTCCTTAGCCTCCTGGGAATGGGCCTGTGCTTGGCTTTTTTCCATGCATGTTCGAGTGGGGCATTATAGTGTGCTCTGCTGAGCTGAACTCATGGCTTTGAGGTTTGTTTGGGTTTGTTTTGAAAGACTTGGATGCAGCTGTCTCAAATTTCCACTCAAATATGTTCATTTGGCCTTGCTTGTAATGAGCTGAATTTCATATCGCCTGTACTGCACAGTCAGCTTGCTACACAGAATCTTAACAGCTTTAATAATTCCCCTAACCATCCAATTAGACTAATAATAAAGGCTTAATTACATATCCAGTTAATCATCAGATTTGTTCACTGAATGGCTTTAATTGGTAGATAGAGCTGTTACACTATTCCAGTTTGAAAACTATCACCCGTTTTTGCTCACAGCTATATCCACCCAATTTTTTATGATTGGGACTTGACCAGCATTTATTAAGACAATAAAAACTCTCAGGAGCAAAGAAATATAACCATCTAGAGCCGTGGCAGCACCCTCCTACCTCTGGGTGCCTGTGTTCAAGCCAGGACCTCTCTTTACAGTGCTCTGTACTGCTTGTTGTTGAAGGAACCCCAAATAGCAAATGGCTGCTTTATAGGTTTCCAAAAATGAACCTGTTCTGTATTCTGCCCAGGTAGTTCCCTCAAAATGACTGTTAAAGACTCTGGGACCTGGAAGCCCCTTGGCTTTGTAGGATTCAATAATGCACCACCTAAGCCATTTTGAAATAGCTACTTCAGTAGCCCTGAGTCTTTTCTTATTATGGAAACATATAAATTGGCTCATCCTGTAAAACCCTTCAGTTTTAAAAATGTAAAACCTAATTGCCTTATGGACATTCAAAGAATGGAGGCGCTTCTCTGGGGAGATTTTGCACTGAACCAAAAGATGACAGAACTAGTTACTGATTAAAAAGAAAAGAAGAGTTAACCTCTTGATGCCAGTTGTCAGGATTTCCCCCACATATATTTCTGCCTGGTTTAATTGCTACTATATTTCTACACCACACAGATCTTGGTTCATTTTCTTCAGGGTTGAATGGGGTAACTGGTTACAGAAACCTCATTGTCCCAGGCATGTTCCCTTCATGCTTTCAAATCAAATGCCCTGTTCAACTGCAAAATAATTTCCTTCCTATAAAAAGCTTTCCAGTGTCCTGAGTTCAGAAGACTCGTGTTCAATGTTGAGCTTTAGCTGACAATATTGACCTTCACTGTATTTTATGAAGGTATCATCTGAAACTACCTTAGTTTGGAGGGGAGCCTTCTAGTATGTCAAGAATAATTATTCTGCCTTTGCATAAATAATCTGTTATCAGAGGAGAAGAAACAGTGATATTTTTAGCAGGCTTTACACCCTGGGGATGTAAATGACACATAAAAATGAACTTTCAAAGTCTTGGTCTATAGAAAAAGGAGCAGTGTGTGACGGCAAAAAAAGTGAATTTCTGTGAATTAGTACAACTCATTATTCGTGCCGTACACACTTGCTGCCTTACGTTCCCTGCACTGTAGCTGGAATATAAAATAAAACCCGTCAGCTGCCTCCCTGGCCCTCAGTGGCAGCTGCTCTGATTGGATGCCACCTACAGCATGGCAGCGAGCATCAAGGAGCTGCAAGCTGGGAAACATGCAGAGCAACCGTTCCTTAAAGTGAGTGTCGCAAGTTACCTTTAAATATATTTAAGTGGTTTAGGTTTAACAGGCACCCCAGTTCCCCCTTGCAGCTCACTTTAAGGGGGAGGAGGGGTGTGCTTACAGATCAACAGCACTTCGACAAACTGTTTCCATAGCTGTATCCTTTTAAAAAAAAAAAAAAAAAAAAAAAAAAAAATTAGAAAGTGCACAGATGCTGAACCTCAAGTATGAGAAATGATCCTACTTCAACAGTCTTATCTTTAGAGTCCTGGATTTCTGGCTGTTTAGTGTGGGAGCTGTAGATTTGTTTAGTATGCATGTTGCACATAAAGATTAAACAATGTCAGTGAGAGTGTAGTGTGTAACCTTTCGATTAACTTCTCTTTGCATAATTAATGTACTTATTCATAATGTGCATGTGTTCATGATACAAATCTAATATTTTCTGTAATCAAGGTTGGAAAAATCAAGGTCTGGTGATCAAGCCTTGAGGTGCTGTGTGATGTCCTCATGCAGCAATATGCAATATATTGATATCACAACAGCATTTAGGTGACACCAAAACTAATAGCTGCTGATCCTGGGTACCTATAGTGAATTGACTCTCATGAGTTTCAGCTTGCTCTGTACCACCTCATCTTGCCCCCTTGTGCATCCATCTTCCCCAGAATGGGAAGGGATGTACTGGCACAACCTGTCCTTTAGCAGAGGAAGGGAGAAGGAATGCTGAGCAGAGCACACCCCATTCTTCATGTGCTTTTGAGGGCCAGTGGAGCCTTTGGGGAGTGCTATGATTGGTGTCCCCATTTCTCTGCACTCTTTATTCTGGCTAGCTGCTGAGACATCTCCCTAGCAAAGTGCCTAATCAGAGTTGTATGTGTAGACTCATGGCTTTGGAGGAATGTGGAGAGAGCAAGCTGTGCTGGGGTAGATGGACTATGCATGAGGAAGGTGCAGAGCAGGCAGATATCACTATCATTGTGTGCCTTTACTGCCTACACCATGGGAAAAACTTCTTCTAGGGCAGTCTTTGACTTCACAAATGCAAATGGCTTTGGAAAAGGAAGGACCAGAGAGGCCTACACCCATCCATTGCCCTTGAAACCATATTGACATCTTGCTCACAAAGATTAATAGTATTGTAATGCACAGTGGCTCAAGTCCCAGGAGACATTCAGGTGTCCATTGCTTTCATACACTAACAGTATGTGATCTTGTGTTTTCCATTATTTTCTTATTTGCAGCAGCTATAAGTTTTCTTGGTTTTTCCTTCCACACATTGAAAGCGTCTTCCTTTGCTGTGTTTTAGCTGCTTGATGGCTTCTTTTTGAAGGGGCAGTTGCAGATTAGGGCTATGCCTGTTTGTATGCTTGCTTTCTCTTGGTGCTGCAGGCCATGACATAAGCCCCTGAGTCATTAAAAATTTTCCTTTAGACATGACCTTAGTTTAGCAAACTGTTCCAAATGTTGAAAGGGCTCAGTGTGTAAAATGGGTAAAACCTTTCAGAGGACACTAAGGACACTTTAGGGTAATGGAAAGAATTATGTCCCTCCATTTTCTTCTGTAAATGAAAAGAACTAGAGGTAATCTCTGATAAGGGGTATTTTTCTGAGAATCTTCCACTATTCCCTTAAAAAGTGTCATTAACCCTAATTTTAGTACACCTCTCATTGTGCAGGGGACATAAGTAAAGAGAACTTCTTCATGATTAGGGAATTCTTTCTAGGGTTACTGCTTTTCTGCACCACTCTGTTGTGCCATAACTATCCTTGGAGTCCGTTAGAGGTAACACAGTGCCCATTTCTTGCCTTGGTGAAGGCCAGTGCTGCCTTCTCAACTGTAGTATCTTCATTGTCATTTTCAGAAAAAAAGATTTTGTCTGCTTGAATTTTTTGAAGGCTTTTTAAAAATGAGTATCTTAGCACTTCTCTGGTTATTCGTGTCTGCCATACCCTGTTCACTGTAGTCAGGTTGAGATTCCTTTATCTGTCCCTGCCATTATGCAGTGTAACACATTGCTTACAACCATATCAGGAATCTTCCTGGTTTATGATAGTTCATTAAGTGCATACAATTAAGCATCTGTTCAAACTAAAATGTTAAACTTTATGGCATTTGGGTTGACAGTCAAGTGTGTTCAATACAAATGCCACATTTCAGTACTTGCCTTTTTAATATTTTATTACGTTGTGTCGAAATTATCTTTTTACCCTTTTTTTTCCCCTACCCTTTCAGATTCTACCCTGAGAGAAGGGTACAGCTTGTTCTTGCTTCTCCAAAGCCATGTACAGTTCTGCCCTGGCCTGTCTCTGTGACCTGTCAATTCTTGTTTTCCTCTTCTGTAAATTAGATGAGCCTTGAGACCTTTTAATTTTCACGCTTTGCATCAAACATTATTTCTTTCCCCATGTTTATTTAGCTCCATTTAAACTCTTAAGTGTTCACCATTATTTTTTTCACCCACAAGAGCAGTAATTAGTTCTTGGAAAACTCATAGAGACCTGCAAACTGTACCCTTGCTAAGTGAAGTTGTCCTGTGATTCTATCACTGTGATTCTTCCTTTCCTCAGTGTGCATTCCTCTGCCTTCCTACTGCTCATCATGGTTTTGTCAAGCATTCAGATGTAAGCTCTTCAGGGAAGGGCTTTATGTTTTAATATGTTTCTTTATAGCTGCTGGTGCACTGTAAGAATAAATGAATGTTCAAGGTCAGTCTACTAAAGTTTATTTGATGTGCCAAAACACTTCTCCTGCACTTTGGATCCAGAAGAATGAGCAAATTCAAAGGTTTCTTTATGTCCACCAGCCTTAACTGCCAAATTATAAATGCAATGTATGTATAAAGTATTGCAGCAGTGGTCTCACCTTTTCCTGGTGCTCACGTTACCAAAGGGCTGTTACAGCAGATGATAACCCTTTTCAGATGCGTTTGAGTCAAGAGCCTTACACTCAAGGAACAGATGAGTCTAAGAATGGCTGTCTGGATCTGGCCTTATCTACCAGGACTCTCCAGCTTTTAGAGACAGAAATAATGTCTTGGTCATGCAAATGTGAAACACAAATTTGTGACAGATTGCATGGCACCCAATGGTACTGATTGGGACTGTTCGAAGGGTTAAGGAAGTAATGGTATCAGCATGAAAGCTGAAAAACATGTTTATATGTTATGGAAAACGGGAGCAATTGGATCTGATGACCACTTAGGCATACTCCAGTAGCACAACCAAAACTAAATTTCAAAGATATACCTATTGGTCTGTATTGTGCCAGTCTGGAGCATAAAAGAGAAAGGAATGGAGACTTTAAGTGTGGTATTACCTTCTGATGCTAGTGTGCTTCTGCTGAGGGATACAGCAGTTGAAGTCAGGAGCAAATGAACTGAAGGTATTTGGTGGAGTAAATGCATTCAGTTTCGGAAGCTGCTCAATAGCAGATGTTTTGCTGCTAGTTTCAGTTTTGAATATATGAACAACTAAATACTTGTGTTCAGCTGTCTCTATCTGCTACTGTAGTGGCTGCAGAATAACTTTGGTTTTCCCCCTCTAAATCAATTGTAGTAACAACGTACTAAATAAAATGGTGTTGCTAGTGAAAGGGACAGTCACTGTCAAACTTCTTTAACCCTCTGCCTGTGCTGAGGAGTTGAAATGTGTGAGGAAAAATTGGCCTCTTGAGGAATTATACAGGAACTTTTGGCCATGTTTCTCATTTAAAATCATTCTTGTCCTCATCCTGGATCTCTTGGGAGAAACAGAATATTTGGAGTCAGCATTAGCACAAACGTTACCCTACAAAACTAGATATTGGCCATGTAGTATAAGAACCTGGAAGATTTGGGAAACTGGGGATGGTATGTGTAAACATCTGAAAAGTGAGTACAACCCAAGCAGTGTGAAACTTCTGGACGTCTTTCAACACTGTATGTGATGATGTTTGTTACTTGTTCATGTGAGCCCCCAGCACTTCATTCCTCTTGTTCTTTACTTGTGTGAAAGTAGCTTTTTCCAGTACATCAGCCTGCTGGCAGAAGGGGCTAAGAAGGACCTCTCTCCTTTTCTTCCCTCCTTCTCCTATCTTTTGGATTAGCAGACCTTAGTTCCTTTTTTTTCTGTTTTGTTGCTCCCTATTTTTGCTTCTGACACCCTCTACCCAGCTGTAGCCATGGCCTAGGAGTGGGACTGGGTGACCTGGCCACTCTGCTCCTGTGTCTGCCTCCCCGGTTGGGGCTGTGCAGTCAGGCATGCAGCTAGGGCCAGGGGCACTGGGTTTGAGTGGCTGCCCAGGAAAAATGGTTGATCTCCTTTCTAGCTCAGCAGTCAGAAAAGTCTCTCCAGCACCAAGTAAGAAATAAAGATCTCTAAAAGTGGGACAACTCTAGCAATATTTTGCAAAAGGCAGAAATTAGGAAACATCATCATGAGGTCTTAAGTTGGTTTCCATAGTGCTTATATTTTCCTAATTTTACAGTTTCAGAGATTTTTATCTCGGAAGTATGTTAGTGTGAAATAAAATTCAGAATGCCAGGGGAAAATCCAGCATCCACTAAAAGAAAATATTGCAGAAGCAGGCTAATATTTTTTATTAAGTGCCTAATTATTTGGAATCTTAACTTTTCAGTCTCTTTAACAAGTGATGTGATCTGCAAACTATGTGTGTTTCTGCTGAGTCCTCTCTTAGTACTGAGAGGTTTTGAGTTCAGGCACCCATTTAGAGAAATGAACTGGCATCACAACATTTGTCATTTTAGGGGTGACTTTTGCCACTGTATATTGGTGATGTTGTATGAAATACTTTTCTGCATACAGATTTTATTTAAAATCTGATTACTCTTGAGTGCTAATCAATTGCTGTCTGAAACTTCGCTGTCTTGTGATTGTATTTGTTGAAAAATATTGATGGTGGGCTACAGTAGTAGGCATTATGTGAATCAGGTGGCTGCTGCCAAACCATGTAGTTGGAGGCACTCTGTGTTGGAGATACAATTTTTAATGCAGAATTGGGATTATCCTGTGCAGGAGACAGGTCTGATAGGTCCCCTGGAGTCTTCAAAGATGAAGTCAGAGAATTTTTTTAATATATTTTTTGTGGTTCTAAACTATCAATAATGAAATGGGTTTCCATTTGTTTTAGTTTTATATTCTCACCACTGTGGCTATGCACCTGATGGACTTTAAGTTATTCTCTCCCATTTTGCAATTCTTATCATCTTTATTTGTCTGCCATTATGGCATCTCTCTATCAAATAGGCATTTGAGGGTCCCTGCTGTTGCTTAACCTAAGCACAGTACGTTTCTCATTGACATCAGCCAGATGTACCAGTACCCAGCGCTGCTTACCTGGGCTGAGAGAATGGGCTAAAGCCCTTCTTCACTCACAAAATCTGTCCTGAGAAATTTGAATCGCTAAAATGGAAGCTCAGTTATTTTCTATGGGAATTACTGCTCATGTATAACTGGGAAGAGGGGAGAAAATAACATAGCAAGGAAAGCCTTCAGAAAGAGAGAAAGTAGGTGATAAAAATAGGGCATTTCCCTGACTGAATTTCCAGGCTGTACAGCAAGAGGTTTCACTCCTCCTTTTTTGACCTTAAAAAAAAAAAATTAAAAAAAAAAATAAAAAGGGGAGGGAGGGATGTTGGTACATCAAAACAATATTGGAGGTTTCTCAATAGATTTGAAGTAATGCTCAAATAATTGAATTTTATTTTGCTGCTACTGATTACGCTGGAACTGGATGCAGCATGTTTTAAAGCATTCTGCAGTTCTAAGGCGTGTAATGAGACAGTCCCCATCACAGATCCCATGAACCTGGAAACTAGTTGGAGAGCTGGCACTGTAATTCTCGAGCAATACATCCCCTCTTCTTGCCACTATCAACTTTATATTGCATAAACAATTTATGTTGTACACTCACACACATTTCTATTGCATGCACATTCACTTTCACAGCATATTTGCACACTTTTCATCTCATGAAAAAAATATTTTTAATTTACCAATACAACTGGTTATGGAATTTTTTTAAAAAAAATTAATAACTACATTAATTTCAGAACTATTATTACACTGTATACCTAGTTTAGATCAAGTTGATAGTGGCAAGAAGAGGGGATGTCTTGCTCGAGAGATTATATTGCACCTAGATGCACATATATATAATTATTGGACATGATTTCAGCTATAAGTGAGCCCCATCTGGTGGTGATGTAAAGAAACAACTAAAGTTGTCTGCAGGGAAAAGATTCACAAAAAAATGAATCTCTTTTCAAAAGATCAAAGATTTAACTAATATAATTTATATATATATGCATCTAGGCGCAATATAATCTCTACACTTGTTTAAAATACTGAGCTCTACAGTGAAAACTAATAGCTATATCTTAATAAAAAATGAAAAAAGTATTTTTGCAAGGTTTGCAGATAGTTTTTTGTCTTTTGTGGGGATTGAATTTTAATGCAAGTGCTTGCTTGTGGTGTACTAACTTTTTTCAAGTTTCTGATTCAAATAAATGTCAACAATTTCTTCAGCTTAGGAAAACAGTACTGAATTGGCTTTTGTTTGTGGACTCAGTCACTTCCTAGAAAAACTTAATTATCACAAGCTCCTGCGGTTTTGTTGTACAGCATTGTAGCAGTGCACCAGCTAATGAGGACAAGAAGAGCAATTGGAAGTGTAGCACTGACAGAATGTGTGTGTATGAAATGCAGGTTGGGCATCTCCATCGCATTTCTCCTCTGGAATTGATCTAGGTTCATTTGCCTTCAAGGCTGGTAGTGATCATTGAAGAGGTAAGGGTTGTCACACCAGTGTCTGTTTTGGTGTGACTGCAGGGGTAGACTTTGCCATCAGTGTGGTAAAAGTTTTGGTTTTCACCTTTGCATGGAGTCCCCATCGCAGCAAAAACTAGGTGACGTGCAGTTCCCAGGAGCTGTCTCATGGCTTCAATGGGCTGAGCTGACACAGTGATGGCTGGGGTGGCCTGGAGAAAGGAGAGAGGTAGGAACTGCTGGGGTGACACCACAAGTCTACTGTGGCCCCAGCCATGTGCCCACACCAGTCTGGGTCAGGTCCCGGTGGCCTTTTCTTGATTGTGGACTGAACACAGCATCTGTTCTGCCTGCCAGGTACTCTCTTGTAGGCAGGTTTCTGTGTGCAGCCTGCCAGCTCAGTGAGATCGGCCTGTTCCTGGCTTAAACCAGCAGATGAGTGAGGTTTGGGACGGACAGAGGACCAAGCTACAGGAGTGTGAGCTTTGAGTTCTTGTGCTCCAGCCTCACATGGAAACTCTAGCAGCACAAAGAGCTGTGTTGGGATCGAGCATCCAAAATAATCAGCTTCAGTTATTTTTATTATTCCACAGGAAGGAGTTAAATTCTCATTAATTTCTCCAAATATATGTATTTTTATACTCTTTTTCACGTTTAGGTATTTATAGCTCTATAGCTCTATACAGCTTTGTATGGCCCACATTTGCTCTAGGTATACCTAATGTAAAACTAATTTTTCATGTGTTTTTATAAATGTAATGTACAAGTTTATTATGCTTATGAGTTCTCAAGTATTTGGTGAGCGGTTTGTTCTGTTGTGACATGAGTCAGAGAGTGCCCACTCTATGTCGTTGTGTTCAACGCTGGGATGAAGCGTGGGTGCTGTTGGGGTCTTGTGGGTACCAGCATGAACCCTGGCTGCCTGTTCTGCCCCTTCTGAATGGGGATTGTTACATGCTGTTAGTCTGTTCTCTCTCTTTTGCCAGGTATTGGTTAACATTGCACTCATATTTTTACTTCTTTCAATATGGCATCATTATCTCTGGGGATAAATGTTTCAGGTTTTTTGTTTTTACTTTTGCATTTACCCCTGACATTTTAGGGAGAATTACAGGGGAAGAGGTGTGACTGAACTCCTTTAGCAAGGAGGAATGGATGTTGTATACTTGTGAGTTCTGTAGATGAAGTTTGGGAAGTTTGCACAGCGTACAGTGTTAATCAGCAATGTGCCAACCGCTCCTTCGCAGGTCTTCTGTTACAGTTCTGTTAGTTCTAGCTAAATCACTCTCTTTTTGTTCTAGTTTTTGTTAATGAACTGCATGGCTTTCAGCTTTATCTCTTAATTATAACACCAATTTGAGGAACTCTTTTGGTACGTGCTGTTCTTCTGAACAGCTTGGAAAGGATTTTCTGTTTGAGGACATTTTAGAAGACTGAGAATTTGAGTTATGGCTAAGTTAACCATGCATTTCGCATCCCCACTTGAACTAATATTTAGACCATTTTATGCTATCTGGTGCTGTGAATTTGCTGTGAATCTCCGTAGAGAAGCTATTTCATGAAGCTCTGTGTATGGGGATTTTATGAGATCCTTCTTTTCCCTTCAGCAGTGTCTTCCTGTGCTGTACAAATTGTGTAAACTTAACCCTTTTCCCACTTTGCTGGAGGGCTAGGGAGGCTGTGATTTCAATTCTGACTAGGCTGAGTGAAATAATTTCACACTGCAGTACTTGGCATTTCTCACAGAAACTAATTTCTGTGTCAGTATTTACTATTCTCTTTTGACCTGTTTCAACTGTGATGTCTTAAAAAGCATGCTGCTTAAATTGCAATGAAAGTGGAAGTTTGTAAGTGACATTTATGTAATGGAATTGCTTATGAACTGTTAATTGCAGTGGCTGCAACTGTTATACTGTGTGTAGTCAAGGCTGTCTTCCATTAAGATTTTGGGTCTCCAAACCAAAAATAACACCAATGTCTCCCCAGGGAGATGACCTATGGGTCAAAGTTGTTCATTTCTGGCTTAGGCTAAAGTATTATGGCATGTTAAGTTTTAGTCTGATTTTGAATTGATACTGGTAGCTGTTGAAATTAGAGCTGCCCTTTTTTTTTTTTGTAACAGCAATGCATTGTTTAATAATAAATGTCATTCTTCTTTTCTACCTTTTTTTTTTTTAAATGGATTGTGGATTTTATTTTGATTTGCTTTTCCCTTGATGCATGCTATATATGAGATTTAAGTTTGGAAGTGCTTTATGTGTGCACTAGTTGTTTTCGACACAAAGACTAATCAGGTTTGAAAGTGGTCCTGCTCCTACTTTGGATCACAGATTTTGAGATCTGCTCATCATTCTACCACAGAATCTGTCACCTGGTGTCTTGCAAAGCCTCTTTTTGTATCACTAGGTAAAATAAGAGCTGTGAAACGTCAGGTGGTTGTAACCCATGGTCAGGAGAAAATGTGAGAGTGGAAGAGGAGAGAGGACAGAGGGAACTAATATTGCGCTGCAGTGGCAACTGCTGTGTATATCAAGCAGCATCAGTAATGTTATGGGTGGGCAGAAGTCTGGGTGCAATCCACTCTAAGAGCAGCAATACCTAATTAAATGATGGCTGATATACTAGCAGGAAAAGAACAAGACTGAGGGGAAGGGAAGGTGTGATTTGGAAAATCTTATAAAAAATATTTAAACTCAAAACGCTGTTCCATTTTTCAGGCAGGGTAAGTTATCCTTTGATAGAGTAGGAATTTTTGAGAACAATGGAAAATATTGTAGAAGCATTAACAGGCCACAAACCTTACTGATGGTTTATAGTGGGCATGGAAGATTGAATAAAGCACCTTCATGCAGAACTAAGTCTTTGGCTTAGAGGATTTTGACTATGACCAGAATGAGTTTATGAAAACTTTGAAATTTTATGCAGCACTGTATGCAGAAGGGTGGTTGAGTTTGATCATTTGCCAATGTGGATCTTAGGAGCTGGAGCACAATGATATTTGGAGCACATAACCATGAAACCTGATTGCTAATCTTGATTGCTTTTTAAGAGGCTGCGATTCCTGAAGTTGTATTTGTTAGGTCTTCTATCTTTTGTTACTGTATTTGGATGGATAGAGCGAATCCAACTTTATGAAAAGAGAAAGATTTGTAAGATAACTTTTATGTTAATTGATATAAAGAACACTTTGGGTCCATGTAAGCAAGAAATATAAATTGGTCGTGTGGCATTTGTATACTGAAGAGTTTGTATTGTTTGATTTATGTAATGCAGCATGTCACTAGGGAGAGAAGTTATTGACCAGATCTTGATTTAAGTGGACCTGATTTCTAACGTAGGTCTTTAGATTATTTTTTTTTCTGCCAACTTTTCTGACTTGTTCCCTGCTGTCTGCAAGAAGATTTTCATCAAAATTGTATTATGAGGGAAAATGCGAGTTTTGTTAAAGTTGAAAATTTCCACAAAATCGTACATCTTTAATGGTGGCTTGGTTTGGGGTTTTTTTGGGGGGGGGAAGAGGTATAAAAAAGCTCTGCATTTTTTTCATTTTGAATTTGTTACCATTCGAAGCACTATTATTTTTAAATGCATACTATAAAGTAATATATATACTACTTTATACCATGCAGTATATCTCTTCTTTTTTGATAAAGTATTAAAACTACTCATTGCATACAGGAAGCCCTCTGATCTAGAAGTTTACATGTGACAGCAGCTTCCTTTAAGCATAAAATACCGCTATCTATGAAACAGTATTTCAGACCACAAAGTGTGTTGTCACCATTACTGTCGATAGTAATAAAATTTTTCCAAAGCAGAAATTTTGAAAAAAATTACTTCTGCAACAAACTTCAATATATCACACTTGCATGTAGCTCCCTATATATATGGGTAAAGACAAATGCTGAAAATACATGCAATCCAGAAGTGGTGGTGGTAGTTTAGTCGATGTATTACTTTTAACGAGTTTCTTATCCTTTCCCACTTGTCCATTAATTTGTTTCCTTGGATATGTACTGTAGTTATAAAATATGGGGCTAATGCACTGCTAATTACGATTAGTAATAATAATGGTTTTTTTTTTGGGGGGGGGGGGGGGAGGGGAAGGGTTGGTGCATTTTCCTCTTCCTTTTTTTACCCTAAGGAAGCTGTTGTTATGCAATGTATGCATTGTAATAATACACTTGGGCTCCAACTGGAGGAAGAGGGCTCCATCACTGCATTAGGACTAGAGAAGGCAAGGAACTATGGTGTAGTTAGTAGTTCTCCTTCAAAATGTTAAGAAATTAGCAAATGTCTTGCCTTTTAAAGGCATTTTTCTATTAGGAAAAGAGAGAGAAATATGTTCACAGTGTTCCTGAATAATTTAAGTATCTTTCCAGGTATTGGAATGAGGAATGTTTTCGTTTTTTGGCAATGCTTGAAATGGATTTTCTGTATCTCTGTAACTTATGGCTTGATTCTGATTTAATGTCTTTCAAACTGGTGTAACTTCATGACCTTTAATAAAATTACACCTGACTGATACCTAATGGGTGGGGGAGAAAAAAAAAAAAAAAAAAAAAAGGAAAAATATCAGGTCTTATTCTCAAGCCTGAGATCCCTCTCCTTCATCCACAAAAAAGATGGGGAGTAGGTTTTATGTCTTGAAAGAGCTGACATTTCAATGGCGAGGAACAGTTATCCTGGTGAGTTATCTAATGAATAAAATAGCTAGGAAAGTTGGAAGGGATGCTTTTGTCTGTATCTCTTGGTGTCAGATGAGAAAGCACGGTGTCTTTATTTTGGAAACAATTAACCTGTAATATGTACAAACCAATAGGAATTCTATCTCTTCTCTAAGGCTGATTTAAAAAAAAAAAAGCCACCAACCAAAAAACCAAAAACTTGCAAGTTTGTGGCACTGTTTTAATTTTATTTGCCCTGCATGCCAGCAGTCCTAGAAATAGATCACTGCCAAATATCATGAAATAGCAAACAGAATTAGAACTCTGTGGGTATTCCTTTTCCTCAGTAATCATGCTTCTAAAATGAAAGCATGTTCTGAACTTCCGTTAACAAATGTCAAGAGCACCTAGCACCCATTTAGGTCTACATGGCTGGACCTCTTTGGTCTTCAATATGTTGCCCACTATGGCCACAATGAGCCTGAGCTGGTTACAACTTAGAAGGCTGGGATCTGCCATGAAGAAAGTGGCAAAACCAGAACACAAGTTGTGATGGTTTAAGAATTAGTTCGGTGTGACTATTGGGAGGACTGGGTGCGGCTTTTTCAGGTGCTGAATTCTAAGGAGCCAAGAGGACTTCGTACTTTGGAGGTTCAAGGTCTAAGCATTAATTTGAATATTGATCTTGTGGTATATAAGAGTGTACTTTCTTGAAAAGAATTTTAAAATTGTGTTTCAGTAATGATAAAAAGGCAGCAAATTCAGCAAGTCATATATGCATGTTGTGTGGTTGGTACAACCAGGTGGCCTGTTTTGATATTTGTATAGCAGCATCTATAGCTTGAATTTTTAAAAAGGGTGAACAGAAAAGCAAAGTCTTAACAAAATACTGAGTCTAATTCTGAACAAATTTCTAAACTTACAGTATGGGATCTGTTGCATATCAGCTAATTACAGTGAAACCAGGAGGTATTGTGTGAGCAAATGCATGGCATGGCACAGCACATGTACTGGGTTAGTTCGGTTGCCCTTAGAGGTCCAGCTTATGGTTCATACTGCTAATACACCTGTATCTCTGACCAATCTGTTCAGAGACAGGAATGAGCGTAAAAGCAGATGAGTTGCTCTAACATTAAGCAGCTGGTCTGTAATCTGTATTTGTGGGGTAAATGGACAATAGCCTTACAATACGTATTTCTAATTTTGGCTAGTTATATCATACCTCAGTCTAAATGAACACTGTACTTTTTCAATAATTATTATAACTTGAAAATCTGTTGAAAATTAAGTTTAGTTTGCAAGAATATTGATTTCCAAATATGTCATCTATCAGCTTCTTGTCCTGATTATAGAAATTATTACAGAGACCTGTAGTAATGGACTGAGAGGTGATCTCTCTTAAAAGAACAAAGCAATCAAAACATGAGTTGCTTTCAAGGCTCAAAAGGTCTGGGAATTCATTTAATATGCTGTTGTCATAATTTCAGATAATTAAAAGCTGATCTAATGACAGTAAATGCTAGTTGAGAGAATTTAAGCTCTGTAGTGCTGTGCTGGGCTTTGAGGAGAGAGCAGTGTTGATGTTGAGTTTGGATTCTCTCATGTGAAGATGAATGTCTACCTGAGCTCCTGACTCCTTACACAGCTCCAGTGGTGTTAGTATTGCTCTGAGATAGGTCCAGATACCTGCATACAAGAAAACACAACAAAGTATCTTGAAAATGGTTTTTAATTTTTGGTTGGCTTTTTCAAACATAGTTGTTACTAAATGTTTTCATATTGCCTCATTAGAGACATTTCTTGAGTTGTGTGTGGTTGGTACACACATCCTTCTTTAATAAAAATATTTTCAAGTTGATGGCTGCCTATGGCATGCTCAGCAGTATTTGGACAAAAAGGTAACCTATTAATATGCCTGGTTTGAATTATTAGTTCTTGAAAATGATGGATTATTTTTTTATATTATTTTAATGAGTAGTTAAATCACTGACAAATCCCCAACAGCATTCATGGTTTACTAGCTGACTGAAAAAAAGGGGGGAAAAAAACCCCACCAACAAAGTAAAATGAGAAACATTTTCTCAGCAGAGTATTTGGCTTCTTAAAGGAAAAAATTATTTCCATTATTTATTTCTAATAAACATCCTTTCTTGGCAGGTAAAAATCCTGTACAGAAGCTCTTTAGATTTCAGTCCCTAGTGACAGCACTATTAAGAGAAACAATTTTCAGCCATCTGGAAAGCAATCTCACTGCATCTCACCTGTGCCCCAAGAGCACAGGGTGCGAGCAAAGGTTGGGCAACCACACAAAGCCAGAGCTCTCCCTCCATGGCACTACTGGAGCAGGAAGCACCACTGACTAGGCCAGGTCATCACTATGGCTTCCTAAGGTTCATGAGCTGGGAGGGGTTGAGTGGTTGGTTTAGTGGTTTTGGTTTAGTCTTTAAAGGAGCACATGTGCTTACTTTTTTCTCTCCCACCAGATGTTCTCTAGACATCCATTCTAACTTAAATTATTCAATGATTCAAAGATTTTAAAAGCACTGGAAACATAGGTGTACTTCTGCCATTGGAAGTGGAGTGGCAGAACAAGAGGACATAAATTATTCTTATTGCTTGAACGAAAAATTGGTACCCTCTGTACCAGTCCTCAACTATTTTTTTACTGTCAAGATACTACTGTGTCATATGTTTAAAGTTCCTTCGCTGATGACTTAAATATTGTTACAGCATGCTAAGGAATTACCAGATTTCTGCTCCAGTAGTGCTGAATTTGCTCATGAAATTCAAGTTACTAGCTGTAAAATTGTGATGTGCGTCATGTGGTTTGACATCAGTCTTAAAGACTTCTCTAGATATATAATACCAAGCAGTAGGAATATTTACTAATAATTCTGATAGTTGTAATAATTTCTCATTATCATTTATCATCATCTTGCAATGCAGTAGCTGAATGGAAGCAACCCCATATAGCTGTTGCCATTAAAAGATCATTTGCCAGCAGCAGCACACAGTGCTGTGTAGGTTGGTTCCCAGGCTAACTCCAGAAGCTAAATACAGTAGCTCATGTGACATTGTATGCTCACTGTTGGGAGCTGGTGAGTTGTTAATGACACCCATTATACCTATTTTTTCACTACAAATCTTGGAGATGTTTTCCTTTTTCAGAAACAGTAGTCTAACCTGCAGCTAATTCTTTAGGTCTGATTGGAGCTGGGGTCTTTGGTTAAATTTGTCTTCATTGCAAGCACTTCCAGGGATAATCTTCCAGCTCTCATCAGTTGGAGATGCAGGAACTGGTTCATGCCTAGGAAGCTAAGGAGATAGCAGCTTCTCTTCCATTTCTGATAACTTTTGCAAGGAAAGAAATATTGCTGTAGCTTCTTGGTTGGGTAAGCTACTGTTATCCATGTTAAAACTGTTTTATGCTGCTACCCATCCTGGCGGTGCTGGTCATTTGGGTCACATTGTGAGAGTTGCTTCCTGGGCCACTGGAATTGGTAGTTCAAACTAATGGTGTAGAGAGGTTGTTTCTGTCGAAGGGGGTAAAATCGCTAGATTAATTTGGTGGTGCATGTGTGTGTGGAGAACAGCAATCTTAATATGCTTCTCTCATAGTTGGTACTGTTTTGTCTTTTACTTCTATACTGTCTAAATGACTTGAAATTTGTGACTATTTATTTAGTCTCATAATCCCCTTGTGTGTAATTGAGTATCCCCATTTCACAGATAAGGTACTAATTGATTTCCTCACATTATGCAGGGAATTTGGCAGAGCAGAGAGTTGAATGCATGTCTCCAGAGCCTGAGATTCCCTCAGTACTCACTGGGCCATATTATTTTTCTGTGTCTCTCCCTCTTTCCCCATTTTGTTCCTCTCCTTTTTTTCCCAGTTTTGAGAAATGTGCCCTGCACAGCAGAGGGTAGACATAGATGGCCTTTGACTATAGATGTTGGTTTAGAAATGTGGCTTAAATAAAAATCCAATCTGGACACACAAAGGATACCACTCCAATGAGAAGGATGGGTAGTAATGGATGTCAAAGGACAGTGACATAGTTCTGCATCAGTTTGCATCACTTGGTGGGCTCTGGATCCCTGTAGCAAACATGATTGCATAATAATAAAACAAAGACCTGTAATAATGGGTCAATGTTTTCCACCTTAAAATGCTTGCTTGTTTTCTTGCCATCTTTTTTCCAGAGCAACTACTTATGACAGACACATATTCAGTGTTTGTTATTTGAAAAAATAAAACTGCCCTTTGTTAAGAGCTACTATTGTGTTATGTCTTGTTCTATGCGTAATGAAAAGCTCTGGGATTTGCTAAGTATGAATGTTAATAGTGGTCACTGATAACGTGTTCTGATAGATACCAAAACTAGAGGTTTTCTTACTCTGCTTTAGAATATATAAAACAAAAGTTATTTTAATTTTACTTACTACCATTATTTTAAAATATAGTAAAAAATAAGTTATAGGAATGCAATTGCTGCTACAGAAGCAATTCACAGTGAAAATTAGTGTTACCAACCAAACTCTCATAGATGCCATGTATGCCTTGCTTGATGTAGTCTTTCTAATTTGGACTATGTAATTTTTTTAAGGCGGTAATATTTCCTAATATTTTATTAGAAATCATTATTTTAGAGTTATAAAACATGTATGCTCTTTTTCCTAAGAGGCCAAAATGGCTACAGGTCTTTCAAGTTAAATACTGTACATAATTAGATAATTTTAAAAATGCATCTTATTTACCCAGAAGTGATTCCAGTCTCTTGACAATACACAAATAAGGCAGATAATTTTTTCAGTGTGTATTTACAAAGCTGCCTAGCCTTTCAGTCAATATGTGGTATGGTAGCTTGCACAAATATATACTTTAGTACATTTAAGCTGTTACTTGCAGCATGGAAATATGAATTGGGAAGCCCTCACTGGAGCTGATACTGCTATATATGTTCAATTATAAATGTAGAAAACAGTTTTTAAAACCCTCAAACATATCTAACTTAACAGCAGCTCAAATCTTTTTTATAGTAACAGTATTTATTTGGGGCACATGGTAGCATAAAACCTACCTTTTAAAACTAATAGATCTCTGTATGGGAACTCTATTCTGACTCCCTTTTTGAAGTAGGAGATGATTATGTTCAACAAGGCAATGAGTCTTTCACAGGTTATCATTTCAGGATAGTCTGCCTACGGAGTTTTTACACATATGTCAGTGCCATACTGAGAGGTCTGTTTTTCCAGAGGTGCTGAGCACCGTGTATGAACTGTCCAACCGTAATTAAGTTCTATGTCGTTAATAACAGCTTTGGCATTTTTAAACGTAAATTTTTGTCTAACAGGCATGGTAGCTTTTGGGCTGAGGCATTCAAGATGTAAGTTCCCAGCAAGGTTCCAAACAAAGCACAAAATCGGGAGATGTCAAATGAGAAAATATAGAGGAGCTTGAAAAGCCAGCTTGATACAAAGCCGAAGTGTTTCCTGACCTCTTTCCATTGTTGCTTTAAGGAGGAACGTTGGCTTACCAGGTTACAGGTGAGTGATCTGGTTCTGTATAAAACAATGATGTGGTTAGCTGCAAACTAGTTTCCCGTCTGGCACTGAACTAATGTATCAGCTTGGTAGATGGGGATCCTGACGCAGGAGGGGTGGTGGTTTTTGCATAAAACAGAGAAACTCTTGTTAAAAAAAATGAATACTGCTGGTGCCTGCAGCATACACATCATATCCCTTTGCTTGAAATTCATCCCGGTCACTGGAGTAAAGGCAAGATAAACAGATAGGACAGATGAGGTGTCATGAAGTGTTGGGGCTTTTGTTTTGTTCTGTGTTTAAGTGCTATGTTAGGACTCCAGTGAAGCTGAAAGGGTCTTCCTAGAAAGTGGAGGAGGTTGATTTCTTCCTGTCCAGTGGAGAGGAGCTGATTTGTTGGGAAGACATCTCTTAATGTACAGAAACTGCAGTGACTTCTTTGTGGGTCACTGGAGTAAGAGGCATTTTCGTTTACTGTTCTTGTTTGAAACCTTTGCACAGTACTTGAGGCTGCCGCTGTGATTAATTTTTGCTGTGTTTTGCTTATGTTCTCTGGATTGCTTGCTTGTTCTGCCACCAGCCATGTCAGCCAGTCATGCCACTTCAGAAACTTCAGGTTATTGTCACAGTCTCTGTAGTCCTTCCTCATTTTCAGTGCTTTGGCCTCTGCTGGATACAGGTGCCTCTCTGTATCTGCAGAATTTGCTGTCTTTTTTGCTATGGGGCTTGTGAATTGCCACCATCACAGTTTCAGGTGGATTGGAGGGTAATAAAACAGACAGAGAACCTGAAATTGGGATTTGGTTACAAACTAGCTCAAAAGATAAAAATGTTGGAATACTCTTTTCCCAGGACAAAGAAAGATTTTCCTTGAAAAATGGGGGAGTCATGTTTTTTACTGTTTCTGCATGTGGAATGTATCCTAGGAGTAGATAAGCCACATGAGGACTCATTCTGTTTAACTGGTACAACGTTCTGAATTTTTGTTCTCCACTGAATCAAGTGGATAAATGGAAGTCAAATCACCACATGTGCTACCTAATATGTGGTTTGAGCTTTATTCACCCTTTGCAGAATGTGCAAAACCAGCCTTTGTAACAGTGCTGTAAGAAGGAGAAAAATCCCAGTGTAGTGAAGTGCAGCCGTGGAGAAACACAATGCTATTTCTCTGCTCACAAAAGTGGTGCCAGGTTAATGAATGCCTTCATTCTAAAATCACTCCGTATTAACAATCCTGCACTTGCAGGAAGATCTGTGAGTCAGCTGCAGACTGTGATAGCCCACACCGCATACAGCTCTTTGTCCGTGCTGATGTACAGCTCGGTGCTTCACAGCTTCTGGGGGGGTCTTTGGCTGATTAGCACTGTTTTGGATGCATCAAGTGCAGCGTATATGTGTGGGCAATACACCCTGGAGTCAGTGGAAGGAGAGCAATTCCTCCTCCCTGCAGTGGATTCATCCGGTGCGGCAGAGGCCAGAGTGAAGAACTGTTCCCTGGAACCTACCCCGCACTCCTGCTTCCTTAGCTCCAGGCCATTGCTCCTTGTCCTGCTATCTTCTGAGACTAGAGAATTCCCTTCCTTCATTTATATTATTACCTTGAAGGTATTTATAGACTGTGATTAAGGCCCCCTGAGTCTTCTCTCTTTGAGACTATGTAAGTTTAGCTCCCGCAGTCTCTCCTCACACATCTTACCCTCTAATTCCTCTATTGCCTCTTTGTATTTTCTTAATATTTTAAACACTTTTCCTAAACTCCAAGCACCTGAGCCAGCTGTAGTGTATCACTAAGCAGGGCAATTCTATTAATGCCTACTTAATATTCACTTTCCGTGTAATTCATCCAAGACCAATACTAGCTTGTGCCCTTGCATATAGTCTTTTATGCTCCCATTTTGTTGACTGCTATCAAATATTAAATATTTTCTTCTGCCTTTGTGTGTATCTTATACCGCAGTGTTAGTGCTGTTTGGTTCTACTTGTATAGTTATAGTTCATGCTTTAGGCTTTAAACATATTTTTCTTACTGGTCTCAATTTGCTTTTTATACAATTCTGTTTCTTTTTTAATTTGACCTTAGTCATCAGTGGTTTAGGCCATCTTATGCCTGTCTAAATGTGGACAATGTGTTAGAGATGCAAGAATGCAGAAATTTGGTAATCATCAAATCAGTGTTTTGATGACCAGATGCTTAGCTTCTGTCATCTGAACTTACTAGATGCCCGTATGTGCAAAGGAACAACATTGAACCGGGGTGGAGTAAAGGATTCACTCTGGCTGCTACAGACAGTCTCCAAAGACAATGAGAATGCAAGTTGATAAATGTTTATGGTATCAGCTTTGTCATTTCACCAGTCTGTTGGTCCGTTGTACTTAGACGCTAATCAGTTGGTATTGTAGTAATTTAAATCACTGGATTAAAAAAACATGCTTTCACTAAATGCTTTTTTTTCACCTTACTATTTGTCTGTCAGCATGAGATCATTATCTCCTGGCAAGGTTCTGTTCTGTTGACATTATCTCTTAATTATATTAAAATTGAAAGACAGAAGAAAAACTAATATTTCACTGTTCAGGAATAATTTCTGAAACTATCATTTAGTTTCAAAGGACTGTGTCAATAAAGCAGAGGGGGGATGCTCTTCAGATTAAGTGTAATTGCTGTAGTGAGGAAAATGGATTATATCTCTTAATCTGGTAAATCAAGCCTCGTAAAAATGGCATGAGTGTTATAATCTCCCCTGTCTGAACCTGCTCTTTCTGTTGATAACTGCAGGAAGCTGACAAAGTTGGGCAGATGGTCACTGAAATGGTTTCACTAGAATGTCTCTGACAAGAGATAATGGGTTGGCCGCTCGGTTCACTTAGTTAGGTGACACCTTCCATTACTTTTCACTGCTAATACAAGTCATAGTTATATACACCTTTTTTTTTTTTTTTTTTTTTTTTTAAAAGGCTAACCAGTTTTCAGCAGATCCTACAATTAGAAACTAAATGTTTGATAGCTGTTCCAAGGAATTTAAATATCCAATAGGAATAAAATGGGACAAAATTTAGAATTAAGTTTGCCCATACCTAACAATGGTATTATTACTTGGTCAAATTACAGGCCTTTCTTACAGCTTTAACTGCAGGACAGTTGGGATGGACTTGTTCTTTTTCTTATTACTGTGTTTTAAATCCTGCTCACTACTGGCAGTGTCTGAATGGCAGCCACCCTTTTAATTGCTGTTGAGTGCAAACAGAAAAGGATTTGCATTCATTCCCCAGCAGAAGCAAATGCTACAAGGCTGTACTTGAATTGGGCGTGAGGGGGAAATGTACTAAGAACTGGTCATGGTTTCATAATTAGGAAAGAATTGAGTTTTGCACGTAAATTAGGGCTGACCAACCTCTCTTTTATGTGTTAATAATACTATGTTTTTATAATTCCAAAACACTCCATTTAAACTAGAGACTTAATTCAGTTTACAGATTAAAAATTAATTAAGCACATGTCTTTCAGAACATTTGGTTTCCCAGGTCAAATGATTTTCTCCCCTCACAGTCTCAGTCTTAGCTGTAAGGACAGAACCCTCTAAGCTGTCCTGTTAAAATAACGTTTATAAGCTGTGCAGGGACCAAAGGACATAACTTTGGATTGTTCTCAGTAAGTGAAGCTTTCATCTTCTGCAGAGGTTTAATTAATAATATTTTTTCCTCAGAAAATTTTATGTAAAAGTGCTTTCTTCCAAACTGTCTGCCACCTCCTTCTGGTCTGGTCTGAAAAAATTTTATTTATTAAAATTTATTTATTAAAAGAAGCCATTCCTCAAAACAGCCACCAGCTCTGTTCCAACATTAATTGGTCATCCCACATTAAGGAGCATAATTAATATTGTCTGTGAGTCAAAACAGTTAATTTCCATGCTGATAAAGGCTGTTTATTTATTAAGTTTAAGGTTAATTCTGCAGTTTGGGCATTTATAGTACTAAGGGTCCTTATGGTTATTCCCAGCACCCCCATAATGATTTTACTTTAATGATGTATCTTTACATTTGTTGGAAATGCTATCTTAATGTTTAGTGTAGGGTGGTATGTAACTAAAAATCCTGTCTAGATGGCAAACATCAAGGAGTCCTGAGACAGGTCTGGGGTGTGTGGAGATTGAATTTGTTCAGTGTGAGGCATGGGGAGAGAGGGAGGAAAGTTTGGTCCTTAGCAGCCATTGGCTGCAGAGTTATAAATCATTTTAGGTATTCAGTCATAAAACTAGAATGGTTTGAGTGGTCATAATGTATGTAAATTGTACCAGATTTTTTAATACTTCAGATATACTGTAGCAGCACTTAACACATAAGTGTAAGACATATAATCCTTACTAGTATGTATTTAAAATTGAATAGCAGAATAGGCATTTAAAAGCTGCATACCTTATCCGTGTGCTGCTCTTTACATTGACAGAAGGTGGGCAGATATACTGGAATCTTTTTTTCTTTTTTTTGTTAAAAAGCAGAACCACTTACCTTTTGTATTCACAAGCAACTGCAGGAGGTAAATGCCTGGGAGTGTCATTGTTTCCCAAGGGATGCAGATCTGCTACTTAAGGACACCAGGACCCAAGGTCTTAGAAACTCAAGAGCCGGATTAGATCCATCTTCCCCAAAATGAATGCAGTAGTTAAAGAGGAGAAGTTGTAATTCCTTTTGTTATATCTTTCCCAAGAAGGAAGCATCAGTGTGACAATAAGTGAGAGATTTGGGTGTAGAGACAAGTGAGGCAATTAATTTTGGTTTGTGCATGTTGAAAAGCTACTAGAGTGGCTCAGTGTTGCATGTGGAGAGAGTGCTATAATGGTTGTTTAAAAGCAAAGCAAACCTTTAAGTCCTTCACACTTTCTTCTCATGCAAGTCTCCAAATCCCTATGATTTATGAAATTACACCCAGTTTTCATGCACCTATTTTACCAGGTGCTTTACTCACATTAAAACCCACAAATACTACAGAAACATATTACCTGCTTCTTTTAAAAATAAGCAAACAAAAAATAGGCTTTGTAAAACCTTCCTGACCCTGCACAGCCTCCATACATCCTCAGCCATGAAGGAAATCACCGCCATCTCCGAAACTCTTTTGGCTAGATATTTTTTATTCTTCTGCATTTGTTTTTTGATTTGGGTCACAGTTTTCTTGTGAAATTTTATCCTTGTAAAAATGAATCAAAAAACTAGAGCAACTCTCTAAAATTCACACCTTGTCAAGCTTTATGAGGAGCCTGATTTCCCTAGATTTTACTTCCCTCAGGTTTGGGAAACCTAGCCCTAGAGCTTTGGCATAAGTGATACTCATGTGTTTGAAAGAGGGTGAAATTCTCAGAGGCAGTTGTCAAAGGACCAGCTCTTTTCAAAACAGTAAATACACAGAGTAAATTGTCCTGGCTTGTAATTGATTATACTCTTCATAGGTTATGCCTGCTGGAGATGAGACTAGCTCAGACCTACAAGTTACTGCTCATCCTTGACAATTCGTTGGAGTTAGGAACTGGGATAAAAGGAGGCATGGTGGAGATTCAGACTGGTTCCCAATGAGAAGCTTTATTTTAAGTGATGGCCTATGTATTGCTATGCTATACTTGTGAAAACTGCATTTACTTATTATAATCTGTCCTTAAAAGCATATGCAAGGCAGCAATTTTTTCTTAAATTATGATAATGGTAAACATTTAGCTTGTTCTTCTAGGAATCATTTCATTTTTTTTTCCTTCTACTTTATCAGGTTGTCATTCAAGCTCTTTACAGTGTCAAGGACTCTGTTAATCTTAAACTAAATGTGAAGAGAGAGTGCCACAATGCTTAGTAAGTTAGCATTCTGCAATTACTTGTGACAGTCTATGTATGTTTGTGAAGAAAAAAAAAGTCTGTCTATTTTTTAGTTAATTGAAGCTATAGCCAGTGTAATTTCTATGATTAAGATAATTCCAAACGTGTTATGGCTAGTTAGATCTTATCTTCCATTAGATTTTAATAGAAATTCAGTTAATCTTCCCCCCCTACCACCCTTCCTTTCTTTCTTTCCCCTCCTGTTTAGATGTTGAAAAGGTAAAAAGTACCCATTTTTTTTCCACTCCATTTTGAAATGACTCACTGATATTGAAGACTCTCCATGTCTTAGCTCTTTTTACTGTCCAGCTGGCCTGTAACATCCCAGACTACAGTCTTGTAACAAATGTCGGCCAGATTTCATAAAAGTGAGAAGAATGCTAATTTCAAAGGTAATTGGGCTGCTGAGGCAAACAGGTCCTGATGGTGGTGAATGGCAACTGAATCATAGTGATGCTACCTAATGTTATCCTGAATTTAATATAAGCAGTCCTATACAAAAATGTCTACCAATGATTGATTTTAGAGAGGGTGGTAGATAGTTACAGAATTCAGAAGAAATAAGCTGGCTTTTACTGTGTCGTGCCATGGAGTGATGTCCTGGCAACCAGACAAAAAGTGTTAACTGAGCAGTTACCCCTGTAGCAGGGCAAGGCCAGCTTGCTCCAACTGGGGCAGTAGCTTAACCATGTTCAAGTGACCAGAACAGAGGCATTAAATTGAGGGCAATTGTAAAACTGTTTGTTGTAGTAATGCATTTTGAACAGGGGAATGATTTAAGCAGCTGCATTTCTGTTTCTGTTGCCTCATGAAGGTTCCCTGTGTGTGTTTTCCACGCTGAAAACTTGAGGGGCTATAAAAGCCTTCAATGTATGTACCGGACTATAAATTTTTTTTTCAAAATAAATCAATATTGCAAATGCTTTTTCTACTTTGCATCTTGTCTGGAAATAAATATCTCTCTTAGTGTTTATATGATCAGATAAATATATTATCTCCATATGTGCAGCTGAATCACTGTAAACCGTCATTTTGATGGAAGAATGTCTTCCCTACCATGGGGTACATAACAGATTTGCTTTCCTACCCATGGTTTGGTATTTAAAAAATAGCATATGGCGGCTGGCCATGATAAAGGTGTCATTTTCTGCATTTTTAGGGTCCTGTTTACAGAGAGGTTTTAAAAATTGCACAAATGAGCAGTTATATATGTGTTCAGGATGATTTATATTTAACCTCCGCATGTTCAGAGCGGACTACAAATGCAAGCTTTGGAGACTTGTTACAAGTATGATTGGGACCAAAGCTACAGCACAGGCAATTTTTGTGTCAGAGCTGAGCCCCCATTGACTAGAGGAGAAAAATGAGCTAAACTTTAGGTGTGGAAGAGGTGTAGGAGGGTATTCCTCCCTTCTGAAAGCAGAATTTGCAGCTTCTTTCATGTCCAGCCAGTGATGCTCTTCCCCGTGTTTGCATGTGTTCCTCATTAGAGCTGTAATTGACTTCCATTTCATCATGTTCAAGTGCTGCAATCACTACTTATGTAAGTAACCTCCAAAAGGATAAATTAAGGGGCAGAAGAGATAGTGAGATGTGTGGGAAGTCAGAGCAACTCTGAGGTGGACTGCAACAAGGAGGTGCAAGGAGCATGTTAGCAGTGTTCACATGTGGCAGCTATTTGTGGAGAAGAACAAATGTGACTCTGTTTGCAGAAATGCATTAAATTAAACTAATACATCTTTTGACACAGTAACCTAATCGCTCACCTACAACCATCTCTCAGAAGGTGGAATGTCAGGAATAAAATAGTTGCAGAAAAGTCTGGATTCACTAATCTGGGGCTCCCAGGGACTTCAGGTCATCTAATAGCTTGATGAAACAGAGTAGCTCAAAGGAAAGTGCTTCCGCTGGGATGTAGATATCAATAGCAATGGGCCTTTCCCAGAGCTATTGGAAGAGCAATGAACTAATGGTTGTGGGATACAATGTACTGAGAGCAGCTTTATGGTGGAGACTTGTGGCTTTTTATGATCATGGGATATGCTAGATATCAGACCCAAGAGATTAAATAATGTATTTGTTATTAAATGAGAATTTAGCCACACTGTTAGACGAAGGCAGTATTTTTATGATATTACATGGTATAGATTCTTCTTAACGCTTCACAAAAAGACCTGGGAGTGAATCTGTGCAGTTCTGATTGAGGTGACCTTTAAATACAAGAGGGGATGAAGCCTGGGAAAACACACTATAAACAAGCTTCACTAGGAGTATTTTTAGAATCATAGAATCATTTAGGTCGGAAAAGACCTTTAAGATCATAGAGCCCAACCATTAACCTAACACTGCCAAGTCCACCACTAAACCATGTTTTCTCCATGTTTGTCTTCTGATTTAAAGTAAAACCTGCTGTAAAAGCCACTTATGGGGAAAAAACAAAAATGCATCTTCCTATGTCATTGACAGTTCACTGCCAGGAATACAAATCAAAGACCTGGCACCTTAATTTTCCCCTTTAATTTATAATTATAGTCTGCTTCAGTCCTGTACATCTGCTGGGCATTTCACATGCAACTTCTCCTAGAGGGAAATAACTCTTGGCTTTCAAGCAGTCACTGGAGAGGAGTGCAGTGTGTTGCACCCAGAGGATGGGCATGGGCAGGGTGCTCCCTATAGCCCTCAGGTGCTCAAGAGAGCTGGGACTCAGTAGCCTGTGTTCAGCCTGGCTTCCCACCAGAACTGGGCTGGGTGGAGGAAAGGGAAGCCCATGATCTTCTCCAAAGCTCATAATTTTGGTGATGTTTTAGAGGGGGAAGGATGGAGGCGGGCAGGGCTGGACTGAGATGGCTGTTGTATGTGTCAGCACAAGCCTGTATGTCTTGGGAGGATGGGTTCCACGTTTTGAGGAGATGAGATTGGAAGAGGGAGATGGGCTAGAGGGACTTGTTGCCTGTTTTGTGGAGGGGAGAGGGTGGGAGAGCAGAGAGACTGGGCTGGACCTTGAAAGGGCTGGGGATCATGGCCTCATATCCCAGGCACAGGGCAGCTTGGTTCTTGCCTGTATTTCTTTCAACTGTCATCACTGGGGTTTGAATTTCTCAGGGTCAGCATCCTTAGCAAGAGGAGGGAAGCAGCTTGGAGATTCGAGAGAATCCCTGGAGCACTATGTGTCTTCCTGGGCTCCCCCACCCTTGTGTGGAGTTTTGCTGCTGCTAGTGGTAAATACAAATTATATTATTTTGTTCCTCATCCTTTAGAAGGGGAAATTAACTTCTGCCTATGGTGCTGGAAAGCTTTTAGTAGCCCATGACATACAACCTTCCCAGTCAATAAGTGGAAACAAAAGTGTTTTCTCTCCTAAATGATGCCCCCAGAGGTCTGTATACATTTGACAATGTAGTTAAAGCTGAATGGCCATCAGTAAAAACTGACTGTCAGGAACTGTAAGTAACACGATGGCTGGGACTAATCTTTAGTCTTGTCACAATTCTTATATGGGGCCTCAGCCTTGTGAACAGCTACAAGACCATCTTGATGTCCAGATTAAGGCATCGATATTTGACCCACTCCCCTGCTTTTGTCCTTCAACTTTTTCTCCCACTTTATTTTCTTTGAGGAAGAAATAGTAGCAGCTGAAATCCTGCTTCTGTAGTTAATGTACCTGGCTACAAATATGACAGTAGCCTATAATTTAATTTAGGAAAATTAGAAGGCTATTTCTGACCCAGCAACATTAGAAACTGAAGTCTATCTGTCACCTGCAAACACAGAGCTCAGACAGCAACAGTGCAAACTTCTTCATATTGGTCCCTAGTGTGATACTAATGTTGGCTGGGAGTAGAGAATTCATTTTGTGGACCCTATTTCAGAGCAAAGATTACCTATAGTGCTTAATTGTGTGTGCTGGTTAGGAGGATGTGGTACAGCTAGAGACAGTGCCGAAGCTGCTACACCTACACCCCTGGGGTAGAGATTCAGGTTACTTTCAGGCTGAAGAATTGGCACTCACAGTTCTAGCAAAAAATGAGTACAAATCCAGTGTTTTATTTTTCCCCTTCTCATCTAGATGCATTTGCTTGCAGTCAAAGATTTAGAGTTGTCAAATCTTCAAGTGTGATGTTACTATGTACTACCAAGCCAGTATTGTATTTGACATGCTGCATTGTGATAGACTTATAACATGTGCTAAGTTGTGATCTGCTCATTAAAAAAACACATCTAAAAGACAGTTTGTTTACCAATTTTTTTTTTATGTAATGAACTTGGATTTATTTATCTAGAAATCGGTGTACATCATTACTTACACTTTCTACATTCTGATTCAGAGCCACATTTTCACTAAGAATTCAGTACAGCTATCGAGTTTTGTACCTTTGGTTAATGGCATGTATAATTAGCAGGTATTACATTGTTGCACAGTGTATTTTGTTGGTAGAAATGTGGATGCATTTTTCTGATTTGCAGATGCAATTGACTTATCTTTCAAAAAAAATCAGCAATAGAAGTATTTGAAACTGCCTCCTTCTCCATATACCGACACTGCACTGGGCTCTAGCTGCTGGCACTGTAACAAACTGTTTTGCTTAATACCATTTCATGCTCTTTCCTGTGAAATTCAAAGCTTTGGTTTACAATTTTCAAGCCTGGAGGCTGCTGTCATTCAGGAAAATACCAGCATCTGTTGAATTTCTTGGAATCTGTCAACTTGGGTGATGGTATTTTAAGAATTTGTACTCGCTCATACTTCAATTCAGCTTTGAGTGTTTCAAATCCTTTTATGCACAGCCTGATTCAAATAATTTAAAACTTGTACTGTATTGATTCAACAGAAGTTTTGTGATGGAATAAACAAAGAAAAGGATTGCATCTTTAATTAGCATGGTGAAGAATACCGTTTCCATGCCCTGTGTGTTGAGATGATGATTTGACTTTCTTGGAGTGTAGCTCTTCAGAATTTCTTGGAATTTGAGTGGTACAAACAAGGTTTGCAACTTGATTGTTGTAAGGCTGAGTCTTGTCAAGTCTAGTGTGAAATGAACTGTAGTTGGTGTTGTGTTTCTGTTTTGATAAATGAAAAACCTTTTGCCAACTTTTTCATTGCAACTGCATAAATTACCGAAGTAGTAATTAGGCTGAGGTTGGATTCCATTCTCTGACTTATAGCATTGCCTCACAGAGAAGGCAGCAAGGGAATTATTTACCTTTTAATTGTAGTTCTCTGAAGGTGGGAGTCTCTATGGATTGATGCTCAGGGGGTCTCAGCTGTTGTGACCTTGGGTACTGAATGACTAGATTAAATGGTAAAGTTTAGAACTGGTCATAATGAGTTAGTACAAAAAGATGCCTTGAGGGGTCTATATGGCATATCATAGCCCCTAACTCCCAAATCCTTTTCAGACTAATTATAATAATTAGAACTTAAATAGGAATAAAACCCCAGCTCTCAAGGGGAGGTGGGAGGATGAGTGTGGCTCTAATAGCGGACACCATGCTCGGAGAACTCAATTATAAGCAAGTAATTTCCTTCTCTCCAAAAGGTAATTGGCCTCTTCCACATCTCTGTTCTTGTAGATGATGGGGGAGAATTGTGTGGAGAGGGCGCTCTGCTGCTAGTAGGAGCCAGGATTGCTGGATAACGTGTGGAAAAGAAAACCAGCAAAGGCCTTAATCTTCTCCTGGACTAAGAAGGAAATGTCCTGAACACCATGAAATGCCTGGTAACATACATATGGAAAAAAACATAGAAGTACAGTAGGTGGTATATTGAAAGCATGTTGTCTTCATTGCCCTGGTGTTGGATGGCTTTCGTACCGGCCCAGAACAGGAGTGATTCTCAAAGCCTGCAGTTGCATCTCAGTATCCCATTGTCGTGACCATCCCACAGATAAGTGTTGTAATTTGGCTTTAGCTATTCCTCTGAGACTTCCAGTAGTGTCCAGTTAGTTCAAATGCGGCAGCAAAGTCATTATAAAAAATATACCTTAGGTTTTGTATTTTTAATATGCACATTTAAATTCCACTTTTATTACATTTTTAGTTGAGGAGTTTCACTGTCAGGTATTGCCAAGGAAAGAAGCCCCAGGGGTGCACCCCTCTCCCCCTCCAGTTCTTCTTCCCCATGCCAGACCACCCCAAGCAGCTCTACAGCCTGGCAGACAGTACAACTCCTGGAGGATCTAAGTGAGTTCAGGTTTGCTGCTGCAAAATGAAAAAATACTCTGCTGATACTCAGTCAAGTTTAGGAGTGGGTTCTGACTGGATTGTATTTATGACCCTTTCTAATATAGGAAATTTGATTTACTGAGAATGACTGCAAGCCTCTGCTTTATCGGCTGGGGACAAAACCAGCTGAACAAATCTGTGATTAAAGCTGGGAAATTGTCTAATGTCCTGCAGAGGGCAGATTACTGGACAGGTTGGGATCTTTAATTTGACAATGTTCTAGAGCCTCTGAGATTTCCTTGCAGTTAGTAAAATGCATAAAGTTCTGGAACAGAAACATGTGGCTTTTAGTTTTAAAACATCTTGTAACTGACTGATTTCATCTGACAGTAGTCTCAGCAGAGATAGCAACAGCTTACAAAACCAAGTGTTTTTATCTTATATTCTATAATTCTTTGCAGTTGGGGGGGAATCCACTTTTCCAAAGATATGTCTTCATATAATAGCAGACTATCTTCACACTCTGTGTGGTCTCTGCTCTGAGAGTGTTAGAACTCTAGATCCCCAAATCTGTACATTTTTTCGGGACTCTTTTAGATGAGGCAGCAGTCCTTTTCTTCCAGCTGCCCCCAAATCACAAATTTAATGTTCAGGCCTATTTCTAGCTGCAGTGGCATTTAAGGACCTATCTGAAAGTGTGATTACCCCAGGAACTCCTTGGCTGGAAGATAAAACTGATTGTTCTCAGCTTCCCAATAATGGGTAGAGAACTGCACAACACTGTGCATCTGCAGCAGACTCCTTGTTGCTTCTAGCATCAAATATTGGCAAACTTTTAACTAGCAAATCTCCAAATGGTGTTTTTAACCTCATTGGCGTTCAGCATCTGTAAAAGCTGTGGTTGCCATAGTAGCAAGTTGTTGCCTGAGTGACAATGTTCTTATGATGTCATCAGAAAACAGCCTGTTCCCAGGAATACCTTGAACTCCATATATAAAAGTGCTGCCCTCGGTGTAGTTCAGTATGGAAACAATTAGAAATGCATGTTTTTATATCGTTATGAAATACCTCTTTTCTGTGTGCTGGCACATCTTGACATCCGCAGTGGAATTTTTAAAGAAAACAAGAGAATTACTCTGAACTTGTTGAAAAAGGTTTATTATGTAAAATGTGTATCTGACAGTGAGTGTTTTTAGATTAACCATAATCATTACATGCCTATCTGCTATAGACTGGCTATTGTTTAACTGTAATGTTTTATTCTATGTTGCAAGGTTCATACGAGTTTCTTAGCTCCACTCCTTAAAGAACCACAAGTTTAAAAGCTTAATGATGGTTTATTCTTCTCTGTTCTCAGTACTTGACAAAGAGTGCCCTTTTCCTTGACATACTTTTCTATATAGAAATAATGGGCACTTTATGCATTCTACCTTTTCACTAGCCCAGTTTCATACGTGATAAGTAACAGCTCAGAGATGGAGGGTCTGAGGTGGCACACACTGGTGTGGGAGTGGCAGCAGGGAATTTGCTATACTGTGGTCCTCTATACTGTACACTGCGTTTCTGTGTGTCCTTGTCTTATACTAAAAAGTTTTGAGTAGAAAGAGTCATGTCACCACTCTTCCAGCTTTTTCCAGTGTGTTGCCATACATCCAGGAACCTTTACTTACGCAATGTGACTGAGCGTCTCACCTAGAACATGAGAGCGTTGGCCAAGACTGTTGCTTTCTGGCTAGCTGTACCAGTTCTGGTCGTGGTAATGGAGCAGGCATGTACTGGCACAGCTACCTCTCATGCCATAACAGACTTGCTCTGTTGTTAACCTGGCAGATCAGTCTGTTCTACTGCAGGCCAGAGCTCTCAAGGGGTCCAGCCCCCTGTGCCTAGGCTGGGGAACAGAGCGTGACCCAGCAAATTCTTAGTCTCTCTGAAACTACTAATATGGTGTCATCCAGTCAGTGCCCCTCCTGATCCAGGTTCCTGCCCTTATTTCGTTTCATGCCATCAAATGGCCACAGTCATCCTCTAATCTCTTGTTTGACCTGCGTTTCAACCAGATTCACAGCACCAGCAGAAGGTGCCCTGCCTGCTACCAGCCTCACTGTGTGTTCTTCATGCTCTAATGTTGCTTTTTTCCCATCACCTTTAAAATGGAATGTGCTACCTAAGATATGTTACAATCTTACTATTTCCCCTGGTATATGCTCGAAAGATGGTGGAGTTTATTTTAAAATACACTTAAAATGGCGCTTTTTGAAATCAGCAGAGATTGAGCTATGTAGATGGAGAAATGTAGTGTTTGTAAGGGAATGTTTGCACTGTGTATCTTTCTCTGACTTTAAGTCAAATGAAATATTTTGCAGAATCTATTGCATTTATTATCAGTCTCCCTGCCCCTTATAAAACAGAAAGGATTATTTTCTACAGTTAAAGATTACTGGTTTTAAAAACAAATTGGCTAGCTGATAAAATTATGTACTGATACTGAAGAATAAAAATATTCTTCCAGCCTCTTCTTCAAGGAAAAAATGTTAATTGGCCTGATCTGCTTTTTAATAGCAACACTTATTACCTATTGAGGCAAATAAGTTTGTTTCATTTCCATTGACTTTTATTCCCTTGGAAGAATAGATCATCTATATTTCATTTCATGTAGGACACTCCGGACTTGAGCTGCCTTGCAGCAGAGAGCTGGAGAATGGAGCAACAACTGTATTATTGAAGAGCTCCATAGCCACAGACTGGGAAAAGCATGATCGGATGTGATTTTCAGAACAGATGCCCAAGCAGAGTTGGCAGTTAATTAAAAGCACTATGTACTTAATGATTAACTAATCACAGCATGATGGCATTCAACGGAGATGCAAGAAACTTCTCTGCTGGATTCAACAGAGAAACTCCTAATGTCTGCCTTCAGGGTACCGTACTTACAGCCGTTTGCTTTTGCATTACCAGCAGAGACAACACGAGCAGTTAGTCTAGCAAATTTCATTAAGCACTGCTTAGTTAAAACTTTAAAAACAGAAAAGATGAGCTTAGTCAATACTGTACAGCTATAAATATTGCACAGTTTGTCTTTAGCAGTAGTATTCTACAGCCATATTGTCAAACAAATGATTGCATACTATTAAGTACTATTAAGTACATTAAGTACTATTTCCATTCTACCAATGAGTAAATAAGGGACAGAGAGGTTACATGACATAAATTACATATCTGTAAGTAACAGTCTGGAAAATTCTGGATTTTCACCAACAGATGATATTTCTTTTCTTTGCAATAGAATTACAGAATCATGCTTACAGTGCAACACCTATTAATTTCAAGGTTATCTTCTTAATCTCTTTCTCCAGTATTTTTTTTAATCAAGTATACACTTCTTTTGCATAGGAACTGACTATCTTTTTGCCTAAATTTATGTACAGCACCTAGCACTATAAGAACCTGTGGTGTGACAACCCAATTAAATAATTACGGTATTGCATTTCTGTATTCATAGATTGTGTTCATAGAAAACCCAGTTATGTGCAAAATGTGTTGCAGAAAGCTGAAGCATTTTCAACCCAATTAGAAAGCAAATTTCTGGGCAATCTCTGGGGTGATTGCTTTCTTGTCACAATTCTGCTTCATGGTGTGGATGCAATCCAGATAATTAGAGCTAGAAAGGAGAATGACAGTGGATTTAAAAAAAAAAACAAACTACAGTTTGAATTCAGTGATGATACTGAAGAGAACATTTTAAAATTATTGTTAGAGATTGCCAAAGATAATTGCTCCAGTGTGAACATGTTTGGCAAAATAAAACGGCTACTTTTTCCAGTAGTGAAATACTCTGCCTGGCTGTAAGGATGTCTGGGTCCTGCTCCTGACTTGCATAGGCTGCGAGTTCAGGGTACTAAGCCTCGATCTTCTCAATTCTCAAATTCACAGGTAGTAGTATCTGACATAGGAAGAGGTGCTTGGAGTAACTAAACACATACACCGTGCACAAGAGATTCTTGGCTAGAGCAGGCTATCACACTGGACACCAAGGCAAACTGGGGCTTATTCTCTTGATACAGGTTTGAATATGGTTTTCTTCCTTGCAGTTAGGTTTAATTCAGGAAAAAAATAGCATTGATTACATCCATTGTCCCTATTGCCATGGCCAGCTGGTCTGCACATACTGTGCTTCAATGTGAAATTAGCTTTTCCCAAAGCAGAGCTTTCAGAAGCATAAACAACCAGCTTTTCTTTTTCAGGAAATAGATGGAACAAGAAGACTGGCTGGTGCCTCTGCAGTGGCAGCAACCATTCAGCATGCATTCCTGTTGAGCCAGGTCTGTGCCCCCTCATCACCCTAATAATCCTCTCTGCTGTCTTTGCCCAGTCTTCCTGTACTGACAGCCCCCTCTCCAGCAAAAGAGATGAGCAGTGAGCTGAGGACAAGGCACAGAAGATAAAGTTGTCAAGTAGAGGTCCAGTCTCTTGGTGTCTGCCTAAAGCCAGGATGTCCTTCTCTGGATCTGCATGTCACTGCTGCAGTTTTCTGATGCCACCACAGACAGGACAAATTTGTCCTGTTCTGCATGCCACCTCGTGGCTGTTGGTATGTAACTTTGCAGAGCTGAAACCTTGTCCCAGTGATTTTCATGTGCTGAGTGGAAGACATGGACAGGGCAGCCCAAGGGTTGTTGGTCACTGTCCAGAAGCCTTAAAAGGTGTAAAACCCCTTGATTTTTTCTATTTCAGGTCCCTGGTTGCTCTATCAAGAAGCCAATACAAAGTCCCTAAACTAATGATTTTTACAGGATAGTCATTGCTGCAGTGAAGTTGTTTCCAGCCCCCTCTTGGAAGAGGGAGGCCCCAGGGCTGCAAGGCCATAGCACGACTATGGGGCTCAGGAGTGGGAATGCTGCTGGGCTTCTATTGCAGTGCCATGAGAATCTCCAGATTGTGTCACCTCTTTTGAAAAGGGGTACAAGCCTGTTCCTGAAATTTTTCTAGCTGTTTTTCCCCCTCCAAGTAGTTCTTTTTCTATGAGGAAAGACTCAGTGGAGATGGACCTGTCAATAAGCTTGCCAAGAGAGGTTGTGTGTCTATTAAGAAAGCAAAATAATAGTTTTAGTCAGTGACTAACCAAGTTAGATGCAAGAAGGAAATAAAATGTTAGCACAAACCAATCTGGCGGTAGATCATCTTTGCTGCTCTGAACAGAAAAAAGAGTAAACAGAAGTGATGCTAAAGTGAATGTGCTTGGTCCTTTCCAGATATAGAAGAATATAGTGTCCTTGTTTTCAAGGTAGAAAAACAAAGGGAAGAAGTGCAACGTGAGCAAAGCGTGAAGTGGCTCTTCTCCATGGTAACGTTGCGTGAGTAACATCTTTTTGGTGGTAAGGCATATAGGATGCTCTTGAGCCCCACAGTAAAAAGGCATCTTGACTAGCTCTCTGTGTGTACTCTGGGATAAACAACCAAGCACACCGCGGGTGAGAGACACTTCAGATTGTATTTGGGTTGTGGGCTGTTACTTGGCATCATAACAGACTTGTGCCAAAATATCAGAACTTTCCATGGTCATCAGAGGTGCTTTTTACTTTTTTTTTTTTTTTCCTAACTGCCTCATAAAACCAAGATTACTTCTAAAAAGTATGTGGGCAGTTCATTGAAAAGGCCATAGTTTTGACGGGAAATTACAGTGTTAAAGTCCCCATTACAGTATCCTGGGCGTAGAGGAGGCTGGCCTTTCTCACAGGATGGTAATATAAAACTGAGGGCAATGGGGAAAGCCAAGAAAGGAAAACATTTATCTTGTTTCATATTTCTCTATACGCTTATGTTAGGATTCTCCTCTAGATTTTCAGTCACTTCAGGACAAAACCCCAGAAAACAGATGCCAAGAAACAATGAGACCAGAAGGCATCACTTGTGGTGACTGAAAGCAGAGTTGCTCTGCAGAAGGAGCAACCCTCAGCTATTGAGCCCTGATGTCTGCTGGCATGGCACTCATGGACCATAAGAGGGGGAGCGAACTACAACCAAGCTGTGATGGTGTTTTCTGACCCCTTCCCTTGGTAGCTACTTCATGTTGTCCCTTCAAAAACAAATAAGTTAGCAGGAGGAGAGAATCAGAGAGCAAGAAAGTGGTGTTGGGTGAGCTCTCCTCTTTCTCTGTCACTTCATGAAACATAGCAGATGGTTCATGCTCCGACAGGAGCGTTAATGAAAAATCAATGCTTGCCAAATGGAGAAAGAAATAAAGCTACCAGAGCAACAGCCAAAGGATGTTGAAGTTGAAATCTTCAAATAATGGACAATAAGCAAACTTGCAAGAAGTATTTGAGTATTTTTTTTTTTTAAATGCCAAAGACTTGGACAAAAAGATTGCAGTTAAAGCACTGAGCTGGGATGCAGATAGCTGATTTCCGTGACTGCTAAAGAGAGGCTACTTTGGATAACTTTTAGAATGTGAAAAATCATTTAGATCTGAGCTTTAACATACACCCCTTACTTGCTAAATTGTTTTTTCATGCTGTGGACCATCAATGTCATTTATTGAGTAATAAAAATAATTTTTTGTTATGTTTGTGTCATTTTTATGTTACTCTGAGTTTATAAAAATTTCTTTTATTTCTTTTAACATAGGAAGAATTTCTAGGTGAAACTTTATATCAGGACTGGCCTATCTTCTGTAAAGCAAGATGATAACAATGTGTAAAGATACTGGGTACCACATTTCATACTGAGCAGGTATTGTCCTTCTGTGAAAATTAGTGAAAGCACTATCTAAATAAATTTTCCAAAGCCCAATCCTGTACTATTTCCACTTGCTTCAAGGATTATCCACCCTTTGTTAAGACTAGCCCGTAACTTGCAAAGCACAGTAGTGCGGTAGATCTGTGAAGAGATATATGTACTTTTCCCTTTGCCATGTGTGGTGCATTGTAGTTTTTCTACCTTCCTTATTACAAAAGAAAAAGGATCATATTTTAGAACAGGTATGCATTAACTAATGAAAAGTTTCAGAAAGCATGTCTTGGAGCAATACAATAGTGCTCCCTCCTATTTTTATACAATAAAAGTGAAAAAAAGAAAGGCATGCTACTTAGAAAACAAACCCTGAGATTGATCAGTTGGTTTTGCTTGTTGCCATGTAAACTTCTTGTTTAATTTTCAGCATACAGAAGCTTAGAGGATGAATTGACCTTGTACAAATTTAGCCAACCTCAGCAATCTCCTGCCAGATGTGTGCTTCATTATTTAAGTGATACCGCACTGTCAGACTCCTCCTGAAATGAAGTGGACATGCCAGTGCAGCGTCTGGTCCTCAGATCGTTGGTTCCTGTAAGTAGAAAACACTGTACAGACGGAGAGCTGATTCCATACACTCCAGGGAGACTCACGTGGATTTGAAATGTTAATCGATGCAGTTCAGAGCTCTCGGAAAAAGTTCTGTCCTGAAAGTGGTAGAACTTCAAAACTTCTGAGCTACTTCCTGTCTCCAGTCTAAATGTGTGTTTATAATGTATTTCAAAGTTCAGGATTTCAAATATTTTGTTAGATTCGATAACAGATAAGCCTTAATTATTTCCATTTTTATACTGCTCTTTAAATGTGTTTGATTTTAGGCAAAACCAGGCTCTGCACATTTAAAATTACACAAAATAGTGTGTTATCATATGGTAAGTTAGATTTCTGCCTCTTTCCTTCTGTGGGTTTTGGGGGGGGTAGGGCAGGGGTGTTCGTTTTGGTTTTTGTTTGGGGTTTTTTGTGGTTTGTTTTTGTTTCAAAGAATTAGTGTCACTATGATACTGAATACCTGTGAGGTGCCCTCCTGGTGTGGAGAACTGAGCAAGTGAGTGCCCAGGACATTTACCCCTTGCTCTTTTGATCAGCAGATTCAGACTGTAGGGAGGGAAGGCATTGCAGAGCTGAGGTCCCCTCAATAAACATTCTGGTGAGGACACAACTGCTGCTCAGTTGCCCAGTTACAGGGGAGGCATATGAAGAGGCCCACTAATAGCTACTGAAAGGAACTGGATGGAGTGATCTGTAAAATTTGACACTTTCTGTTTCCAGAGTGGGCAATGTAAGTGGTACAGCAGGCTCCAGGATATTCACAAAGCAGCATAAGTCAGCAGAGGCACCTTGGAGAACAACCTGCTCAAGGAAGACGGCAATCAAAAGTAGCTCAGCTGAATCAGTGCAGGCCACATAATGAGTGGACTTCAAAAGAACAGTTTAAAAAACATACTGTGACTCTTGTAGAGAGCAGGAGGGATTTGTAACAACACTTATTTTCCACCTAACTTGATGATTGTTGGTGAGATTTCTTTTCTAAACAAACACGTGTGCTTGGAGGCCACAGGATGGCAGCCCGTATCTGAACCTGATGTCTCCTTTTTTAGGAGGCAGCTTAAGAGTTTCACACCTCACTTGGTGCCAAATTTAATTTACTATTTTTTTTATAAAGATTACTTGCACAGTGTGGAGGCGTTTGGTTTAAGCAGGGCCTGAAAGTTTTTGACCATTTAGAAGTGTGCAGCAGAGCGTGCCAAATTAAGCTGGTTTTCTAAGCACAGACAGTTTCTTTGATTTTCATTAATTTATTTCATGTGTAATTACTTAAAGAATTGCGCATGGAGCTAAAAGAAAATTCTCTGAATTCATGGGGAAAAAATCCACTTAAGTTTAACAAGGATGTACAGTAGTGTGACAGCTGAATGAGAGCTCTTCTAATGATGTGAGGGATATTTTATACATTCCTGTATGCATTACTTCTGTGGGGGAGGAGTTTACTCTGTTAACTGATGATATTTAAAGCTTTTGACATTTCTTTATTTGCTCATTCAGTATTCCATTCAGCCTTCACACCAAGCAGCTTCCATTGTAGCCTCCACGTCTGTACATCTTTGTATATCTGAGGTGGGTCTTCAGGCTTTAGATAAAAGTTTTGCATTGTGCAAGCTACTATATTGTAGTTGGATAAAACATTCTTGCTTCATGGATCTGCAATCTAAATAGACAAACCAGGAAAAGAGGAAGGAAGTGGATGGTGTCTGAGACATCTGCTCAACAAGACTTTGGAAATAAGAACAGGGAAATGAATCAAAATTTATGACTGAGTATAGCCTTCCACCCAGTACCAATGCTGTCTGCCCCCATGGTGCAAGCCCTTCTTCATTTTGGAGGAACATCTCTAACCTCTCATCATCAAAATCTACTACTCTTTTTTCTTTAAGCAAGAATCTTGTAATTTAAATAGCAATTGACCATACAAAGATATTCTCATGCATATTTGTGAATTTTTTTCAAAGCTATGGACAAATTAAGCTTTAGATAAAAAATGGAGCTGGTGTAACATGTTACTACAATTGAGATCCTAGAGAGAGGTTTTGCTGTTAGCTCTTTCCCCATGTACCCTAGTCCCAAGCACCCCATGCCACAGGCTGTAGCTGGTTTCAGAGTGAGTGATCAAATAGTGTACGAGCCCTAAAAGCACATGGTTTGGGTTTCCCTTGGCCCTGTAGAGAGCATTCAGGACCCTCTCCTCGGAGGAGACCGGAGACAGTGGAAGGGTGCTGGCCTCAGTTTACTGGTCTCTTCTGGTTTCTTTTTCCAGGCAAGAAACTCTATACAGACTGACAGTAACAGAATAAAAGAGAAATTATCAACAATGTTCAGCTTAATCTCCACTGCTGTAATTGAAGAAATAAATGGTATTGCTTGTAATACTAAGGAGCAGTCTGAAAATACATGGAGAGCAGGGAGACACTGCGGTCAACCAGAGTGACTCATATAAGGCTGAGAGCTTTCCCAGAGGTTTCTCATGTCACCTGGGTGACCATACTCTTCTTCCCACTTGTAAAATGGGGAGTCCTTCATTATCACGTTGTAAATGCAAAATGCATTACTTGTGTATAGGTAAGTCTGAAAGGTCTCTTGAACCCACTCTCACCTGAGTAAAATCTGCCTATGATTTGTCCAAGCTTGCAAAAACTGTGTAGCCATGGTCAGCTTGCCTAACTTAATACCCTGCTCTCTCAACTGGTTGTATTAGGACTGGTTTAGGATTACACTAACACAGCTGTGTTGCTTCATTTTGCATCAGACGGTGGACAGATCTGGTGTGTGTCAGCTGTGAAGGTCAAATATATACATCTGTGAGGAGGTGGCTGCAGGTACTTCCAGAAGAGAGTACACAACACACTTCTTTCTGTGTGCACATATATATCCAGAGGTGAGCCAGGCTACTGGGAAGAGGAGAAGGGAGTGGGAAGCACAAGTTACTTGTCTTAATAGCATTGTCAAGAACTTTTAGTTTTCTTTCTTCAAAAGCATTTGAAAAGCAGAGGGGACAGCTTAAAAGAAAAGTTGCTCTAATGGAGAGAGATGTGGAGGCAGGTCATCCTGAAACTGCACTTTAACGGTATCGCTATGGATTATCCCCCATCTGATGCACACTCTGAGCTCTTTAAAAATCCAAGCACAAGATGTTTAGCTTAAAATTATTTAACAATATTTTTATTGCATTAAGATCCTTTTTTTCCCCAGTGTTAGTAAGTCTGGCCCGCAGCCTGTGCTGCTGATGCACTGGTGCTGGAACGAATGGAGTAACTCTCTCGTTTTAGGGGAACCTGTTTGATGCATGAGCCAAATAATGGAAATTTTGAGAGTATGTTTTGCCCTAGAAAGCTTTTTTTTCCTGGTTAGTTCCGTTGCAGACCTGTTAAAAACAAAACAAAACAAACCCCATTTCTTTAATACTTATGGAAACAAAACTCATATTTCGAACAGGTCAATGGAGAATGGTTTCAGCCATAGGTTTACTGTAGCAATAGTGACCAAAAGCATCCTAATGCTTATTTAATATTTTGGAGGAAAATCCACCTGTACACAAAAGGAATTAAAAGTGGTTTGTTGTTTTGTTTTGGGTTTTTTGTTTAAATAAAAGAGTCATTCCTGTCTGAAACAGTGCCAAGGTTTTCTCTCTAATTGTCATTTATTCTGTTTTACAAGCACCCAGTTTCCAGGGCTGATCAACCTGAAGCCGCGTCAACAAAAGGGTAATACTTGACTTCTGTGGAATGAATCTATTAAGAAATGTATCACTTAACACCTCAGCAAAGTAGTATTTAATAGCTCCTAGATGGTGCATGGGCTATTCCCCAGACCATTAAATTTCACCCTAAATGCATCACAATTATAAGTATACTTTGAATAACAAGGCAATTGTGCATGAAAACTGTTAGTTATGTATGCAAATGGATTGCTGCACTCTGGATCTGAGAGTTATCTGGGCTGCTTCTGTTTAAAAAAAAAAAACAAAAAACCAAAAAAACCCAAAGAAACAAAAAACCAAAACAAAAACAAACCCCCAACTATCCTCATGGTTAATTGTCTTTATTGCCTCTTTTAAAATTCCTTTAACAAAATATCCCAAAGTTCCAGCAGTTTTTCTTTGTGAATGATGTGCACTTATCAGCCTATCGTAAAGCTTTGATTTCAGTTGAGGCATTTTTAGAGCAGGATTTGACTTGCCTGAATTAAGCTGCCCACAGTTCTTAATCACCTTTGACAACTAATCACCTAACACACTGCATGCAATCGTGTCAGCGTATGTGTGGATTGTACACTTAGGCAGCAGCTGTGCTGTTTTTTCATCAGTGGTGTTAGAAATAGATGTTACCTGCTAAATGCATGTCACTGGTGAGGAAAAGGCACTAGTGAAAATCAGAAAGGGGATTGTTAATGTGTTGGCACAGGTAACTCCACAGTAAATTTGTGTTATATTGCAAATGTAGGATCTTTATTTGAAGAAAGTTTTAGTTGTAGTTAAAAGTGGCATTTCTCTGAACTGCCCAACTTATAGATGGCAGAGAAGTAGTTCAGGTGTGCAGGGAAGGGCTTTGCTCATCTCAGTAGTGCATAGTGAGTGATTTTTGTTGGTGAAGAGAAACTTTGGGCCAGTGCTTGGAGTCTAGCCCTGATCTCAGAGTGCCTCTCTTGCAGTGCAGAGACAAAGACCTTTAAAGTCCTTGTGCAGAGAGCACGTTTAAAATGTTTTTTTCCTGAGAAGTCCGTGAACTCGAGATTTCTCACTTCCAGGAGCCCCCTGCTGCTGAGAGGGATGAAGAGCTCGTGTGTTACTAAGTCACAACAGGAATTTTGCAAGTCAAAACCACCTTTCCTTTCTTCCAGTGTAAAATGGGGACTTACAGAAGTCCCAGCAATGTTGTTTTGCACAGGGCAACTCTAAAGCCAATATGCTATTAGGAACATTAAAATTAGACCATGACATGGTATTGTTTTGTGAAAATCTTCTCAATATGTTGCCTTCCCTGCTGCTCTCAGATGCCTGTGGTAACAGTCATGTTTGTTGCAACTGGATCCTTACATCTGCAGACTTAAAATCAGAGCTTCAGAAAATTTGTTTGCCATCGAATATATTAAGGAAAGTAATTTAGAAGTCTTCTATGGTCACTGAAAGACAAGTAGCAAACAAAATTTTTCTTTTAAGACTTTCTGCTGTCACAGTATTTGTCTGCTTTTTGAGGAGACTGGATTGATTTTGGAGTCATTAAAATATAATCTCATCCTTCAGAAACCAGAGAGAAAGGATAGTCTTATGTATAAGCTCTCCCCATGCCTGCTTTTAGGGATCTCCACAGGTATAATTATGCCATGGAAATAGATGGTATGAGACTACAGAAAGCTGGAATAGAACTAAACAAGAATGAAGACTAACTGATGTACACTATAGAATCATAGAATCATAGAATGTTTTGGGTTGGAAGGGACCCCTAGAGGTCATCTAGTCCAACCCCCCCGCAGGAGCAGCAACACCGCTAACTAGATCAGGCTGCTCAGAGCCCCATCCAACCTGGCCTTCACTATCCTCTGTGAAGCATGGTTTCCAGCCCATGTGTCCTTATCTTGTGTGGCATTAGGAGGGATTGGTTGCCTGAGTAAAGGAAAATGTAAAAAGCAACTACAACAAAAACTTAGAACATCATTGTATTTGCAGGACATTATCACCTGTGTGTGTGTGTATATATAAATAAGATTCCTCTTTTATTGATGTTTTTACAGTTCTCATTAGAATAGAGCATTAATACAGGAAGAAAGGAGAGGATAAAACCTGAAACTCAATTAAATGCATGCTGCTGTGTTTATTTTCCCGAATTGGCATTTTCTGAGATATTTTATCAGATGGTCTTTGGCCAGTTCCTGATCTATTGCGTAAGTAGTATTTTTAACAATCAAGGGAAAAGAGAATGTTGTATTCTGTCCTGTGTGTTCCCTTCCTCTGCAGTCCTCTTTGTCCTGGGTTCCCTTAGGTGGCAGTAACTGCAGCGCTCAGAAGCATTAGCCACACGACCACAAACTTGAGCTGTGCTTGCCCTTGGATGCTCTCTGCTGTGATTTGAGACGGGGCGATCAGTGCTTTGATTTTCTGTGAATGCAGGCCTCAACTTCATGTGAGAAATATTTAAATGCAAGAAGCCACAGGTGAGTTTGGACATGACCTGACAAATGATAGGGTGGTCTCTTAGGAATTATTCACACCACCACAATTTCTTGTTGCATCTTTCATAGGTTTTTTGTTTGGTTTTTTTTTTTTGGTTTTGGTTTTTTTAAATTTTCTGGTAGCTTTAGCAGAAGGAAATGGGACAAGGGCTTTGCATCATTCCTAATGATGTCCCATAGTCTTTTAAATTATTTCTGCTTTAATGCAGTGTATATTTATTGCTGCTTCTCAACTGTAGGATCTGTAGGTTTTTAATCAATAAAAATATTTTCCCACTTTTAATGTATTGGAAGATGCAATGTGCACCATCCTGTCACTTTATTTATTTATTTATTTATTTCCCACCACCTCCCACCCCCCTGTGAAGATGCTTGAGCCACTCATTTTTAGTAACAATAGTTTGATCAGATGAGCAGCTATCGGAAACTATCTATCTAATATTTGCCTATTCCTTTTGTTATAATGGAAACATGAGGCACAAACACAGTTGAGCAAACATGAAACAGGATTATTTAAGTATTTTTTATTATTTAGGTATTTAAAGTATTTAAGTGAGTTTTTAGAATTATTAAAGTGTATTTTAAAATTATTATTTGAGTGTAACTTGTCTGAAAATGTCCAGTATTGCTTTGCCCAGCATTTCATCCACCTGAGAGATCACTGGAGTAGTTACTCTCTTCTTTGGAGTGATGACTCTATTGGCCTCATTCTGCTACACTGTCGATCACTGAGTAGTGCTTTGGTTGGCCTGTCATTCTGCAGATATCAAAAGCAGTGGGAATCAAGCCTTTTGTTAGCAGACGAAAGCTTTACCACCTGGAAAAGCGTGTCAGCTTTTTTGATTTATTTGTTCAGAATTTTTCACTTATTGCCTTCTGGGTCAAATGACAAGTATTTGGAGGCAGAGCGTAGCTTCAAAGTTGTCTTTTTTTTTTAAGGAACCTAATTATATAGTTCGTCTTAGTAGAAAAATATTCCTCATCAAGAAAGTTTACTGCATCGTGTTTCACAAAGGATGAACCTACTGAACCTCTAAGCTGTTTTTCTTCACTAGCCTGATTCATCTATTGAAAATGGGGGAAGGCAAGTACAGTTATCAGGGCCTAAAGGCAGAGGATGAAAGCAGAGAAATTGGCTTCTCCTGTTCCTGACCCTTTCTTTGGGAAACAGCTTTTGCTTATCTAGAGGGGAAAAAAAAAAAAGGGTTTTTTTTTTTTTATTAACTTCCAAGTAAGTATGTAACTCAACACACAGACCTATACACAGTGACATGTTTTCTTCCTAGCTTTGCTCTAACACTTTTGACAATCCCCATTAAGTCAAATACGTATAATGTTTTCTTCTAGAAATCAATCTGCAGTAGCAGCTGGCCTGGGCTACTACTTTAGGAAAACACAGATATTTTAAATTTCTTAATGTTTTGCCTTAGAAATATCATAATAGATGGAGAAATAGAGAGGTGGAAATTTTCCTTAGATGAGCATATGCCAGACCTGCTTGCTTTTGAAGAGCTGTGTTTGTCAGAGGTCCAAAATGGGCCAAGTCAAATTAGCACTAATTAGCACTGCAGCATCGTTTGTGCTGTAAATACTGCATTCACCACAACTTACTACTGCCTCATTGTGGCAGCCTGTGAATAAATCCTCACATACCTAGCAGATGCTCAGATGTTCGGAGGACATAAACCATCCCACTAACTAGACAGCTGATAATCTACATTTTTGAGAACCTGATATGTTCAAAAAGAAAAAAAAACCACAAAAAAAACCCCAAACCCCCAAACTTACTCCTGTTACTAAGCTGAGAGAGACTCCTTAATACTGATAGAGTATCTTCATATAGTATGGGGTTAATTACTTTTTTGTAAAGCATTGTTAAAAATTTCTCTAAATTCTATCCGGTAGTTGCATTATTGATCTAGTTTGTAAACTAAAATCTGGAAGATTTATTTATAAGAAAGGGCTTTTTTACACAGGCATCTGCCTGCCTGCTTGCCTAATTCCCCTCTTCCATTTAGAAATCAGAGTGAAGGTGGCTGGTTTTGAAACAAATAATGCAGAGGGTCTCTTAGCAAAGCAAGGGGCTGCACTTGCTCTTCTCTTGCAAAATTCAGCGGCACTGCTCCTTGGCTGTATGAACAGCTGTGGCAACAGCCCCAAGCAGGCGGAAGAAGAGTGGGTATGGTGGCAGAGAGATGCAGTAGATGGAGCAGGAGAGAGAAGGCAGCATTTGGTTGAGCAGTTGGGTAGAGATGAATTTAAAGCAAGGGAGGGTTGGCAAGAGGGTTTTGAAAATGGTCAAAACATGGAACAGAGCTAGTGGTATGTCCCATGATGCTGACAAGAGATCACTGAGAGCCTGGCTGGAAAGAGGACTCTTAAATACGTTTGATCTGAGCGGTGTTTCTAATGCTGATGAGACTGGACATGCTTTATAGGATTACTTGAAGCTTGTTTTTATATTTTAATCATACTAAACTTTTCAACAACAAGAAAACAAAGGAACTGTCTCTGCTTCCTCCCTGAAAATGTGACTTGGAGAGAAACTTTGGTTTCCTCTGGTGTACAAACCTGGTAATGCCCAAATGTGTTTAAAAACCAAAACAAAACAACAGAACTCCCAAACCTTGTTTAATGCATCATTGTGAAAAACTGCTTGCACTTTTTTTAATTGAGTGCCTTATCCAATGTGATGAAACCTTTTCAGCAGTAAAGGACGAAAAGTGCCTTGGAATGGATGATTTCATTGGTCATCCCATCTCCTGTGCTTTAAAAAAGTAAACAGTCTTTCTGACATCTCTTCCCACCAAATATCAGTTCTTGTTTTCAGAGTCTGGCAATTGTATACATTAGGGGATGCTGCTTAGAAGTAATAAAATGTGCTATCGATGTGATGAAATAAAATTAATCTAAGCACATGTTGAATGCTTCTCCCAGGGCTAAGTGAGATATTTAATGGTCTTTGGCCTTTCAAAATGCTTGATTACATACATTCAGTAGTCTTGGCCCCCAGGGCATTACACATAAGTTTGGAAAGGTTGGGGTTTGATCACTGAACACTGCTGGTATTGATTTCTTCTGGTATTCACTAAAACTTACCAAAAAAATTAAACAACAGATTTCTGTTTTTATCATCTCTATTATGGTAAGCGCAGGAAAATGGCTTTTTTTTCTGAATTTTAATTGTGAAAATGATATTGTGAGAGATTATGATTCAAGATTATATTTTCACTTGTGTTGACTATTATGAGTAGTGACATCTGCCTGCCTTAGAGTTTGAATGAAAAAAGGCATTGCTGTCTGGTTTATTACTATTATTGCTCCTACATTCTCATGCAAGCCGTAAAACCATTTTAGCATAAATTCCTTACGTAAATGGTATTTTTAAGTACTATCAGGGTTGAACACCAGTCATTAAATCCTTCTGAGTAGTAACAACTGGGAGAGTTTAATGGAGCCCCCATCAAAGATCAACATGGAGGAAGATGGAGAGATGTTTCTGTGCATGCTGCCTGAAGCCTGGAGGGGAACAGAGCTGGGAGAAACTAAAAAAAAAAAATAGGGAAAAAGAATTAAAACACATAACCTAAACCAAAGCCCAGTAAAGCCTGTGGGAGGCTTTCTGTTAACTTCAATGTGCACTAGATCTGGTTGATGGATTTCTAAAATATAAAGTATTTCACATGGTGTGTTGAAGAGATTTTTCCATGTGATGGACACAGATCATGAGATCTTTCATTCTCTCCCTTTCCCAGATTTGGCCTTGAAGAAAACCCTAGGGCTGAATGTTGCTGAACTTTGGGCAGAGTTAGATTCTGACCTGAACTTCGAGGGCAGAGTCCTTGTCTATTCTTGTTTGTTGCTACATATAAGTTCTTTCTCATTTGCTGCTCTGTTCTTGGTTATCTGCAGGGTAAAGGATTCTGAACCAGAAATAGATTTGCGCATGGAGGTCTGGGCTATGGGGGCAATAGCTCTTCTCTCTGCCCCATCAGCAGGGCTTGCTGCTTCCCTCCTGCAGCATGTCTTGTAGTCACAGATGTGTGGAGGATTACCTTTACAGATAGATAGTGGCAAGTGTCTGTTTTTCTCAGCAAGAATGCACAAGGTGGAATACCTTGTAAAAAGTTAAGATTTGCTTTCCAGGTAGTTAGGTGTGAGCACACCAGCATGCCATTGTATCCTCCTAGTTGATCTGGTAATCTGTTTAGTTTCTCGGGTGACTCTTTGTAGCAACCACCTACATATCCCAAGTATCAGAAATATTTTTTTCAAGTGTTGGTTTTATTTTCTCAGTGATTCTTGACAACATGATTCATGTGAGCAATGAGTGTATTGCCCTCTTTGTATCTGGAAAAAAGATATCCTTGCGGGGAAATCATCCCTTATTTCTCACCTAAATAGCGAAGCTGATGTCTTTGGCAAGTGCTTATCAGCAGCTGGTAGCCATGAATGTTTTTGTCGTACAGAAAAGCAGCAAGCTGTTCCTCATGGCACTCAAAGCTGTGGGCTCCTGGGCAGTACTGTCAAGGTCTCTCACAGGCAAAGTGTTTGTGCTTTCGTGCCCCCCCACAAGGCTGTCTGTGCCATTGCAGCTTTGGCAATGCGCTGCTGCTGTCACCAAAGCAAATCTGTATGTTCACAGAAACAAAGGACTACATGATGTGATTCCTGTTAGTCTGTTGCGTTGGCAAAGTGGTCACATTCTGCTTTTCACCTATTCGTTTAAGCAGTTCTTCAGTTTCTTTTTTTCTTTGCGATTGAGAGTGATGAGTTTAGGAGGATGCAGATGAAAATAGTGCATGGAAAGAAATTTTCAATGAGGTCACTTTGCTGTTTCATGAGATAAAAAAGAGGTTAAGGACAACCATTCAGGCTTGCTGTGAATGCAGATTTCTGGTAAAAGGTAGAGATTCTCAAACATTCTTTAGACAGTTTATACAGGAACGTCGTGCTTTTCAAATAATTTTTTTTTGCCAATAGGTTTTTTATTTCTTTTCTCCCACAGTTCAATAGATTAAAAAAGAGTCTGTTATGGGGAGGGTTTTCTTCTGCGTTTTGTGAAGGTATTGACACTGACACAAAGAATTTAACAGTACTAATGTCATTGTTCTGATCCCTTTCTATCTGTTCTGCCCTGATATGAATGACCATGCAAAGTTTATGACAATAAAAACTGGCTCTCTTGGTGTGTGTGTGTGTGTGTTACGTGCTTTTAAAAAAATCCTGTGTGTATGCTTGCCTGCCCATATGACGTATTATCAGAATAGGGTTTTGTGGGTTTGGAAGCTTGCCAAGTGCACTTAGAAAATTCCTCGGGCTGAGCCCATTTGCTGTCTGAGTTCTTGCTCTTCTATTAATGGTTCATTCAAACACCTAAAATACTTCATTTTGCCAGGGGTGTGACTCATACTTCAGAGGACATGGGAGTGATTGATGCTTTTTGTAACTGTGCTGCTGAGTTCTGCCTTTCCACCTTAGCAAGAACTCCATTGTGGCATCTGAGTAAGCCAAAGACCACAGAGATGTTCAGCCTTCCCCGAGTGGCACTTTGATTACCACATAAAGTTGTCTCTGGCTGCTTGGAGTCATTTGTTGTGGAATAGCTGTGCACAAAATCCAAAGAAGGGTGTCCCAAAGGGGGAAAGAGACCTATGGATTGAGGAGGCCATGCAAATGAAGTCAACGAGACTTAAAACAGTCATCAATTCATCTTGCTTCTCTGGGTCTCATAACAAATGTTACCACCCCAACTGTGGTCCCGTGTTGTGATGTGTCCCTTGCATATATTCTTTTTCCAGAACTCTGAGTATATTTGTAGATAATTCTATCAAAATAATGTGATGATCCAGGTATGTTTAATTGTTCCTTCACCTGTGGCTGTTCATCACTATGAAGCTAAGAAGGCACCAAGCTGGGGCAAGCACAGCTGCAGAGTGAAACCCAAAACCACAACGTGTTTGAGATGGATGGGGAAGCACCATTCACAAAAACTCTTCTGATTAAAATTAGAATCTGTAACAGCAAGGTCCTCATTTAAAAAAGGAAAGGGAAAAGAAGATGAAGAAAAAAGGAGAGATAGTAGAAAGCCTCCTACAGAGTGGGCAGAAGGGGGAGATGGTTAGAGTATTTCCAAACCTCTTAATAACCAGAGACAGTGAAAGGAGGTGAGAGATGTGGAAAATCCTGCTCCACTGACAGGACCTACCACATCTCAGCTGCAGCTTTGCAGGGGACTGGCAATGCTGCACCAAAGCATTTGCAAATTCCCTAGAATGCTTCTTGCTCCTGAAGTATGTAATTTAAAAATGCAACTTTTTCTATATCCATCTGCCACGTAACAGTACCAAGTTTTTATGTTGTAGATGTAAATCATAAGCTTAACAGTTAATGTATGGACTGATTGGAGAGAAGATGGATCTGCAGTATCACAAAGTTCTAATGAGGTCAGGCTGAATACTACAAGAAATGCTTTTTATTTTTTTCTTTTTTGTCTGGGAGCCATTATCTATTTTAATTCCTCTTCATTGAAATATGAATCATGTGAGTCCTACCTTTGATTTGTTTCTTTATCTGTGCTTTATTGACTTCACAGGTTATACAAAACACAGCAGGGGAGAACCATGAGACTATGTATCAAGCATTATAGTGCATTAGAGTAATCACTTTTCTCTCTAACACATCAGATGTTGTCATCAAGTTTTATGAGTATAGGTGTTATTTTTCTCAGAATCTCCTGAAACTATTCATCTTAATTAGCAGTAGTATAAGCTTCTTCATAAAGTTGTAATACATTTTATTATGAGGAAATTTTGTGGTAAATGCACCCGCTTAGTATTTCTGAACAAAGTGGTATAAAAAAAAATAATTCTATGTCTCAGAAAGCTTTCTTTATAAAGTTAATTTGAAACTGTTGATGTAAGGTTAGGCATCACAGTACTTCCCCGTAAAGGGACCAGATGGTGAACTCTGTTTTGTGGTTCACAGGTCAGCGGCTCCAAGTGCTCCTGAGCCCCATTCGTGCTCCAGGCAGACTCCCATAACTGCTGGCGTGGTGGCAGCATCCCAGGTGTGCAGGTAGTTGCTGTTCCCTTTTCTCCTTGCTGTGATGCGATGTATTTTCTTATAATCTTGTGTGAATTTGTAGGTATTTTTTTGTCTTTTGACCCTGATCCAAAAAAGCTTTTTAATCAGGTCACAGCAAATGCAAAATGGATTGTGTTATAAAATACCAAAATTTCAAAAGACAAACAATCCAAAGAGATAATCCAGCTGTTGATGGCTAACCCTATGAACAGGTTTCTTAAATATGAGCTCAGCTGTTGCTCACCAACCTTTCAAGGTAAAAGAAAATATGGGCTAAATAGTCCCTGTCCCCTGGTTGTAAGCTGGTGTACCAGTTCATGAACAGCAGCTCCCCAGTAAGCTGGCACTGATGTTGAGAATGGTGTTCCACACAGTGTTATTTCTAGTCCCAGTCTTTCGCTCTTGTTTTTTTTAAAAGGGGTTGATGAATAGAAGACCCTGAATGAAGTGGTTTGGCATTTGTTTTCTCATGTGGCAAACAGCAAACGTTGCACTGTCATAAGCTGTGTTCAAGGCCTCCTTATTCATCAGCAGCCTTAAAGTAGCTGTGCCCTGTCATTATGAAACACGGTAGATATTTTTTTTCATCAGTCACAAAGTAGAATTTGACAAGAGAATTGCTTGGAGAGCAACAAGCAATAAGAGACGACATCTTGTACATTTGAATGGGGCATTTATAGATTATTTTTATCAGCTCTTTTGCTATGGGGTGGTTCACCCTTTAAAAACTCTCAGCACTATTCCAAACAGCAATGTTATCCTTGCAAGGCTTACCTTTGGGTGAGCATATCCCCTCCACCCCTAAATTCTTTATGACCTCGCGCTGGGTACTGTGTGGTTTCTTGTGTTTAAAAGTAAAATTGTCCTACGGAGCTGATTGTCTGAAGACCAGGAGCTGGTTTGGCACTGCAAGGCCCTAGAATATCATCTGCCCTGCTCTCACTGGGGCCAGGCAGGAGCTGGCAAACACACTCTCCCGTTCGTGGATTGTGTCATGCTGAGGGTAACTCACGTGCAACGTGGCTCTGACTGTGTAAGACTTCTTCATGGTTGTTGTCTAAGCACCCTGCACTTCCATTTTCTGTTTAAGTGGTGATCCAGTTGAACTAGCATTTTTTTTCCTAAGTATTGCAGTCTTACCATATGAAAAGATTGTTTGAACTCTCAGAGAGGAATGCACATTGAGTTATTTTTCCCCCACTGATGTTCTGTTTTCTAGTGTTGTACTGAGTATGTGAATTTGGGTGTCAAAACTTGTATTTCAAGTTCTGTAAAGGTGAGAAAATGTGTCTGTGTATATGCGGTAAGCATCACAGCTTTGTGCAAGTTGTGATTACTCTGTAATCACAGATTACAGATTAAGTAAGCATCACAGCTTTGTGCAAATTGTGATTACTCTGTAATCACAGATTACAGATTACAGATTACTCTGTAATCAGAGCCTGGGCAAGAGAGGTTACAGCCTGTGCTGGCATTTATGGAGAAGCAGTTTGTCCATTCATGTCACTCAGTGCAACAGCTGCATCTGAAATTTGTTGCCCTTTGCTTATAGACTGATCCTGGTATTTGAAACACTTTGAGTGTTTCACTGCTCAGGTGTCCAGAATTTGAAACAAAATCAATTATTACTGCTATAGGCAGGGGGGGGGGGGGGGGGGTTATGGTCATAATGTTCCAATGACAGTGTCAGGGGAAAGCATCAGGAACTTTCAGCTAATGTTTATTTGCAGACATTTCTGCACAGTCTTAAAAAAACAGTAATTGGTGCAGAAAAAGCAGGTACATCATGATCCCTGCCCCTGCAGGAAAGTAGCTATATCGATAGGTAATATAATGTTAGGAATAGAAAAAAATAAGATGTGCTACAAAAATGCAAGTCGTGTTTTAGATGGAAGATAGTTGGTTTCACTGCACTGGCTTCTAATGGCAATCTCTTTGCAGGATACTTCAAAAGTGATGGATTGAGGCACACACATAATGACCCGTTCCAGTCAGAAACTGAGACAGCCTCAAAGGGAGTTGTTGATGAGATCTATAGAATGAGACATGTGAGTGTATACAAGAGCAGTGTTGGTACAATTTTGCATGTATATCTTCCTGCCAATAAGTGTGTTTAAAAAAAAAAAAAAAAAAAAAAAAGTCAAGACTGCACATTTTAGAGGATTAATCACCTGAGTTTTTTCTTTAATTTATCACCAAGAGGAATAATGTTCACTTTGTTTCTGTTTTACAGGGACACCCACATAGACTTTAAAAAGCATAAATAAAATGAAGTCCACACAGGCTGTGGGTCTGTGCAGCAGCTGTTCACATGACACTATATTTTATCTGCATACATTTAATCATTTTTTCCTGAGCAACTGTCTCAATCTGTCAAAATATTTATAAATGGATTCAGTTTCCGGTGAAATTTACTTTCATTAGCACAACACAGAGGCAGGGAAGACTTATGCCCAGTGGGAAGAAAAAAAGCAAAATCGTTTTCCATTGCAGGTCGAACAGCTCAGTCCTAAGGCGTTTGCCATGATGACTGTGTGAAGCCAGTACTCTCACTTAGCAGCTACCTCATTTCTGGGAGGAGATGTTTCATTTCATGAGACAGATTTCTCCACAACTGAACAAGCACCAACAAAATGGTAGGTGCCAGAGGATGGCTCTGCATTTCAGTAAAGGAGGAACTCACTTGGAGAGGAGGGATATTTGGGATTTGTTCTTGGTTTTACTCCTGACTCGCTGTGTCCTCCTCTTGCTTACCTCTTCTGTGTAATGGGTTAATGCTCCCTTCCTGTATCTTGGAAATCTCCATAGTCTGAGGGTGCCTGGGGACTGTGTGACAACTTGCTACAATAATTAAACGGAAGAGCTGGTAGCCACTTTCCATCAGTTCTCCAGCAAATTCAGTGTCTGTGTTAGCCCAGCCTCCTTGTAACTGACCCTCTGAGTGCACAGGTGTGGGAAGAAGATTGCTTAAGCCTCTTGGTTTTCCAAATCCATCATTGCCCTTTTTGTGAGATAACACAGATCCCTGCATTAGACTCATCAGACAGGGAGGTGCAATTCGTCCTGAGAAAATGGTGATGAGGGCAGGTATCATCATGATGCATAATTGCTTTCCAGAACTATCCTGGGGGAAGCTGGTTAAAGCACAGGATGTGGGATCACTTTCAGAAATGAAAACACACAAATATGCCAGCATTGCCCACGGACATGGTCTCACAGGCTAGTCTAACATCAACTGCCTGCGGGCTACCACAGCAGCTTCTGTACCTGCAGTCATACCAAAGCTGTGCACTTGCAGCTGTAGAAATCCACATGCTTTGATTACACCCTGAAGGAAATAAGCCTTGCAGCTCATATCAATATATTGAACTTTAACTCTGTTGTATAAACCAGAAAATCCAGATGTCAAGTCTATTTTAAAGCCCTAATCTGTAGCAATGAAAGTGAGAGTTTGATGTGTTTGCTAAAGCAAGGGGATTTATATGTGCACAGGGCTACCTGAGGCCTTACAGGAGAGTCTGCAGGGTGAAGGAGCTGGTTGGGTTAGTTGTGTAACTCAGCAGATGTTTCAGTCTGGGCAGGAGCTGCTTGCAGGGTAACTACAGCAAAGAATGTTGCTGCCTGACACACAGGCAGTGCCGAGCATTGACCACACTGTCTGTTTTGGCATAGTCTTGAGCCTGTCCTTTATACCTCTGAATTAGGTAACAGGTCAGCCAGGAAAACCCTGTTATAAAGCAGAACAGTTGACAGCCAGCCTGTCTTGGCTGAGACTGTTGCGTATGCTTCCCAGCTGGGACTGCTGATATGCTCTTGGTATGTCCAGCTGTGGCCTAAGGCAGGCACCAGGAGCTGGCGCTGGCCAGTGGGCACTGCCCCCTGCTGGCAGAGGGCCTCTGCACTGAGACCAGGGCCTCCAGTCAAGTTAATCTCCTTTTGACCACTGATGGGAAGGAGAAGCACTCTCAAAGGCAGGTACTTGTTCCAGCTGCAAGATGAGGCCCTACCACCTCCGAGCTGAGATAAATGCACTCCTGCATTTCCCAGATTTGTGCCACCATATAAGCTGTATGACCTCACCTAGAAAATACGCGGGTTCTTCAGATGTGATAGTCTTTCCATCGAGACTCTTTGTCATGTTCTGACAGCTCCCAGGAATGCTAAAATCTCATGTATTTTACACCAAATCCATGCAGCCTGTTGATGTCAGAGCTGTGTGCAGGGTCTTCAGTACAAAAGAGTATTAGACCACTGATTATTTCACTTATGGCTCCTTTGACATTCTGGACTTCATACTCATTGGTTAAGTGGCCAGATGTCCTGAAGTTGTTGCATACAGCTGGGCAATAAACTGCCTGCTACAGAGAAATAGCAAAGGCCTTCCTGCTTTATTAGGGTAAAACTGACAGTTTTATTGACTGGCTTTGTGCCTTGATCATATTTACAGTGTTACACTCGACCTATTTAAATAATTTTGGTAGCAAGCTGGGTAGTCTCTGAAAGCAGTTCTGATTCCAGCCTGAAGAATAGGTAGCTGTTTAATGGATACAATAAACTGTCATAGAGCCACATTTTAATGTGAAAAATAATTATTCCTCTGTAACAGCTGATGGTTTGTTTTGCTGCAGGCAAAATAGAGCTTTGATAAAGTACATTGCCAAAATGAGCCCAACTAGTTTGAGAAACACACTGCACTAGCAAATCAGTGCTTTTACTACCTGTGTACAAGACATGATTTTATGTTTTCGTATATAAAAGAATCTACTACACAGGTTGCTATAAACACAAGTTAATAATAATAATAAAACCCCAAAGAGCAAAGCCAAGAGCAAGTATCAGCCCACATCAAATGCATCAAGTAGCTGATAACTGAAGGATCCCTCCAGCTCCATCTGCGGGGCTGTTTCTCAGGCTGTGATCTTGTGAGCCACTGCTGCTCTGGAAGACATCAGAAGGTCTTCTGTCAAGCAGCGGTAAAGAGGAAAAAAACTCCTCTTAAAAAAGCCTACACATATTCCTGCAATTGCAAGCAAGCAAAGTGTGTGTGTGTGCACGTGAAACTAACAGTGGACGTATCTCAGTTGGTAGTAAATTAAATTATTGCGGCAGCTTGACAGAACATGGTTTTAGGAAGATGAGATATTCCTTTACTCTAAAGACACAATTCAGAAATATTATTCTAGGAAATACAGCTGCACTCTTCTTAATGTGCTGTCCCAGTCTGCTGCCACACGCATACCTCAGCTCTGCCAGCCACCCGAGATGCTCGGCAGAGGTGCTGGGCATGTTGCTGGGGAGCAGCCTGGCAGCCTCCTGCCTCAGTGTTTACATTATTGGCTGCGCTTGATCATGATCCACATCAGAGTTTTTTCCCTTTGTTGGTTTTATTCTTTTTCACTAACGCAGAGATAGTCCAGATTTTAGAACTGCTCTGCTGGAAAATGTCACGTAAATATTACTAACCCCTGAAACCAGCAGGAGCTTTGCAGAGCAGGCTGCTGGATCGCTCTGTTTGACCAGCCTGCCGGTACGGGCAAGGCAAGACCGGAGGAAAGGGCTCGGGCGCAGCCTAGGCGCGCTTGGCCGCCGGGGGCTGCCCGGGGCTGCCGTGCCGGGGCGGGTTTGGGGGCTGCCCGGGGCGAGTTTGGGGGCTGCCGTGCCCGGGGCGGGGTTGGGGGCTGCCATGCCGGCGCGGGGCGGCAGGTGGGGGTGCTGCTGCAGGAACGGCCCGGCGCTGCTGACACGCCGGGAAGGCTGCGCACTGAACTGGCTGCAAGGGAAGGGGCGGGGGACTCGTTTACTCGGGCTAGCAGAGTTAGCGTCGCCTAGGGAAAAAGAAAACGGTAAATATTAAGAACTTCCACTCAAAAATGTGTTAAGTAGCAGATTGTGTGTCTAACAATCTGACTAAGCACACCATATGCCTGTGTATGCTCAAAATGCATTGCTCTATTTGTTTTCGAATGACTTAGTTAAATAAGTAAAAACAACAAAAATGAAAAACCAAACCTAAAAGGGTCTATATGAGCATGCTCAAAGACCCAGGAATGTCTCCATCCTCACCTGACTGGGAGAGTGCTGGAGAAATGTGTGTACATACATAAAGATGGGCACAGCCGAAGAGGGGTATAAATTAAATAGTTTCAGAAAAGAAGACAGGTTTGGGAAGAAAAAAAGTATTGAGAGATATCTGGGTACTCAGAATATGTCAGCAAACTAAAGGGAAGGGCATAGGTATTATATGACAGAGTTTATTTCAGATTCTCTCTCCTGTACTTACGAATATAACATGATCCAACTGTATCAGTCCGTTATCCTATTAGGTTTGCACAGCCAAATCCTTAACTATAACGTAAGTTGTTATATCTCAACTGACTTCAGTAAGTAACGGCAATGTATACCAGCTGTCTCTCCCTATGCATCCCCCTCCATCCCTGCCAACTCTTTGATCTTTTCTGGGAAGCCCTCCTTTGTTTGACCAATTTGGACTCTTAAGATGATTTAACACCCTCTTCAGTCTCATGAAGTTTGCACTGTTCTTAGCCCTGGTGGTTGCTTCCTCATAGTCAGCCTTCCAGTTGTTTCCTTAAGATCTTGTACCTGCATTTGGTATTTCTACTTAGGTACTTAAGCATCAATCTCTAGTTTAATTCTCTGTATTCTAATAGGCAACTTAAAAGGAATACAACTGTTTATAAATAAGCGTTATATGTAACTCCTTTGTTGCCTACAGCATGTTGCTGAAAAGGCTCGTGTAAAAATGAGAGAAAATTCCCCATAATAATCTCATTAATTTTCTTTCTGGCTAGGATAAATATTTGTTTAGCAGCTGCAAACTTCTTTGAACATATTAGAACTTGCAAATGGAGTATGATATATATCTACTTCTTTGCCATGCCAAACGTGCTATATTTCTGGATGAGAATAAAAAAGTCTCATGATTCAGCTATTTAAGCACTGAAGTTAGCCAGATTTTCAGAAGAACTTTGCTGCCATTCGAACACCTCAGCGAGAAAACTACTGGGCCCTGAAAATGTGGCTGAAAATAAGGGGGACCACTGAGTTGTCTTTTGCTCATTTAGGGATGTCACAATAGTATTTACTGTTTCAAAAATCTGGACCCAAGTGGATTTGTAGTGTTTTCTAAGTAAAAGCCAACAGCTGTTGCTGCTAAGTAAAAGAAAACACTGTAAACCAGTGTCTCTGGGGAATTGCACAGGATGGATGTGTTAACTGTCTAGGCTGCTACGTATTAGCGTGAATCCATGGGTTAAATCATTATTTGTAATTTGAGGTTTCCTGAAAACCTTCTAAAGAGAGACCAGGAAGAAGCTGCACAATTATTTTTGTTTTCCTAATGAGCCTGGCTAAATAGAAGGTCACCTCAAAGTAGAATTTTTTGAGATTACCAACGTTTCCTCATCCTATACTGTGTGTCTGATAAAATAGCTGGATCTCGAGATGTGTGCTTCACTAATTGAAGGTCATATTAGCATGAATGGCTCTAACCTTGGCTGATAGCTACCATTTCAATTTAACATTGGTTTTCTTATAAAGCAGAAATATGTTTTTCCTACAAGAGTTATTCTTCATAATGCAATCTCATCAAATCTAATATAGGTATATTAGCACCTATCAATAATTTAATCTTCCCCCTATTATAAATAATTAGAATGAATGAATAGAAATAAAATCCATATGCAATAGCAAAGATGTAATAATGTCGTGTGTGTACATATATGAAACATCATGTGACACTGCAGTGAATTAAGGCTTTGTTAATCTTAAGCAATTAAAAAAATCGATTAGATTATAACACGTAGCTTCAGTGAGGGTTTTCAGGATCATAGAAATGAATGCAGTGTTCATGAATATGGAAAAGGTTTCCTTGTGGGGTTCAGAAATGAGGTGACAGTGCAGCAGCTGGCCAACAAGTCCATGTGACTACTGGTGCAAGGGTATAAATATCATCTACTGCTGCAAGCACAAGTTAAAGATGTGGCATATACAATCATTTGTTAAGTTGTCTCCTGTGCAAAAGAACTGTTGACTCAGTCAAGAAACACAATAAATAAAACCTCCTATTGTTCAGGTTTTATTGTGGGGTGGGAGTGTTCCTTTGAAGCTTCTGGTGCTGGCTGCTGCCAGAAGCAGGATACTTGCCTCGATGATCCATTATTCCTAATCAGGTCAGTTGTTTCTTATGACCCTAAAGCTAGCACTTACTAGGTACTTAGGTCTTATTTTAGCATTGAGAAGTGTTCTGAGAAAGGGGTATGACTCAGGTTCATAACAGTTTTAGATTCTATTCAAGTAGCAAGAAGTTAGGTGGATTTTTACAGTATTTGGAGCTGATGGAAAACAAGGTATTTTGAAATGAATCTCAACTGATGAAACCATGATTCTAAACCAAAGTTCTCTGTATATGTGCAAATGCTGTCCAGCATAATTGGCTAGAATTGCCATCTAGATGTTAAAGATATCAGTCACCACAGATAAGCAGTTATCAGGTGTGCAAATTAGTTTGCATATAAAATAGCTCTTGACAGGTCCCAAAATTAAAACTGCCTGGTTCCATGTATCTCTATTTAGTCTTACTCCACCAGACACCCCCATCTGAATGTTGTCTCCTTACTGATTTGGAACATAATGGAGAATTAGATTAATGATAGCTGGGATAGTAGCATAGTAGGATCTTAGGAAGGGGAGAAATTACAGCTGCCTTTGAGCATCAGTACGTGACTCTGGGACAGTTTTGTGCCCAAAATAGGATTTATTGTAAGGACTGTAAAAACTTGGTAGGGCAATTGGCCTTATTGATCAAGGGTTTTTTTCTGCATTTGAATGAGAAGAAATTATAATAGTATAGTTAGAATTTGTTTAGAGAGAAGAATTTGTGGCTGTACTGGAGAATGCTGAGTAAGAAGACAACTCTGAAAGGATGCCTCTCTGTTTCTGAGTAATTGGGCAGCAGGATCCCAAGGCAATTTGTTTGTTATAGAATATTCCTTGCAAAACTCTTTGCTGAAATATGTGGATTCCTGAGATGTGTCACCCTGAAAAAAATCAGCATAGGGTTTCCTGCAATTTAATTTTGTACACATCAACATGTTTCTTGATTATACTTCAGGCTTCTGGAAAAGATGCCAGTGTTTTCCTGTATGAAAATTAGGACTTGAATCTTCTTCCGGTTGTTTTCACTCACAGCACTGCTCTCTGCGGACAGAAGCAGACAATCTGCACATGCTTTGTTCTCTACGCACAGCCCTGGTGTATGTTCAGTGACTTTGTATAGACCAAGACATTAGTTCAAGCTCTGGTTTCCCAAATACTGTCAGATCAGAAAAATGATTGACCAAGCTCAGGTGACTTATTTTTCATAGTTGTTGGGGTTTGTTTTGTTTTTTTTAATAATAGGTCAGAGAAAGAAAAGCCTCGTTACAATCACAATATATGCCATGCATAAACCCTAATTTACAACTGCAGGGGAACACTCTATTCTGGTTTACCTGTCAGTTGTAGACAGTGCCTATCACTTCAGAGTTACAACAAGGGAGAAATGGAAGGCTGCCTTTTGCGGCTCCCAGGTACTGTTCTATTCTACAGTGCCATGGTGAAATATTAATTACATTTATCAGAACAGGATTAAGTGTGGAATGAATGATTAATTATTTGGCACTGGGATAGATTAAAGTTCTGTCCAGGGTTTATGTATTCATTAATTACTTGTTAAATCAAAGCGACACTACTTTGGAGGAGGAGCAGTCTTTTCAGCTGTGTTGGTGCAGTGGTTTGTACAATTGATTTGGTATTTGAAGGTGCTTCCTGTAACAAAATAATTGTCATGATAATATATTTTACTTCTTAAGCATGATGAAGAAACCTTTAAGTGTGTAGTGCAGTTTACTTCCTTGCAGGTCTTACTGGTTTATTTTCTGTCTTGTATGATGCTTTGGAAGGTCATTGGCATAGGATTTAATGTAACACATCCTTGATAAATTTTTGCTATCGCAGCAGAAGGGAAAGGCTGGAATGGATTGCTCATGCCCTTCAGCAGGGGAACCTGCTATCAAGAGAGCAGGTAAGCATGAGCCTTCCCTGCCGGATGGTTACCTGCCCATTACCTCCACTAATGTGGTCATACAGTGCCAGAAGTGATGTTTTACAGTTTACATGTATTCTTTACCTGGATACGACAGCAGGAGGCTCATATTCATGATTGTGTCTAAAATACATATCTTAAGATTGTTTCTGAGCTGACAAGATTTTTTGAGAACTTTGGGAAGGCTCCACTTCTGTGTTGATGGTGTCGTGTATGTGGAGATTGTGCTTTGCAGTATTTTCACTTAATTTTTACAGGGCTGATTGATTGACTAGTTGCTGCAGTGATTGCTTGGGTCTGATAGTACTTTATGCATATAGTGGCACAGACTGAAGGCTGCCAAACAGGTTCAGCTTTGCCCTGTTCTGCCTCTCTTAATGCCTTTTTTTTTTTTTTTTACTGGTGGCCATGCTGTTCTTCACCATTGCTTGTATTAAATAGTTGCTGTGTTGCCCTGAACGGGAGAGTAGAGGGCCTTGTAGTCATACGTGCAATTCAACTCTTAGCTGATATTTTGTGAGTGATAAAAGCCATCAGGTACATAGATTTGTTTTCTTTATGTATTTTCTAAAAACAGATTCTGTCCGGGTCTACATGGATGTCGCCAACGTGAAGAGAAAGTAACAGAACTGGTCAGAAGCCCAGGTACTTCTAGAAATGAAAAATGGAGAGAAAGGGTCAAAAAGTGTGAACACAGTTGAAAATATTAACCTCCCCCAAACACACACCCCCTCACACACGCCCCATCCTCCCCAAGAACTCAGCTGTTTGGGGCATTGAAAGGATCACAGGCAGCAACTGCAATGAATCTGTTATCCTTTTAGGAAAGCCTTGAAATTCCAGGGCTTGAGAAACAATATTATGAGTGTAGCATGCTGAGAGAGGCTAAAGAACATGTCACGCTGAAGATGTGAAATACCACACTGAATCAATAAATAGGCCTCTGACTTACTGGAAACATAGGTGCAGACTCTCATTCTGCCTCATTTAAATAAATTAATGAGTATCAGGGATCAAGTTGTGCATCCCAGTGGTGCTGTGTCATGAAAGGATATTCACTAGCCTAAGTGTAGGGGACATTTTGGGGGAACATGCCTTTTCTGCACAGTATTTCCTGGGTTTTGGAGGCTCCTGGATTTGTGAGTTGTCATATATATTAGTCAATTCCCACTGCTCACCATCATTATTAAAAATGACAACACCAGTTTTTGTATCCTGGACTGACTGTGTTGTATTGGTCTGAGTAATAACGCTCTTTATTTTTAAGTCAAGAGCATTTTGTTTATGTACTGTACCCACAAGGGAAAATATACTTCTGCTATTGCTGCAATGCACAAGGGACCGTTAAATCTAATAAGTTAATCTAGACTTCTAGAAACAAAATTAAATTTTCAAATAAAGGCAAACTGACAGCTAAGGCATAAATCTTTTATTTAAAGTAGAAAATAACCCCATTCAAATGCAATCAGAGAAGACAGATGTAGGTAAAAAACAAGTAGAGATAGGATATATGGTGCATAAATTTGCTGTGTCTGTGTGATAGATCAAACAGGGTGACCTTAAAAATGTTCCTAAAACATCAGCTAAAATATGAAATTTGCATATATTTAAATACTGCTTGTTAATGTAGGATGGACCAGAAAGAATGTTAACACTGAGAGTAAAATACAGCACAGGTGTAGAGTGTAGAACAGAAAGGTCACTTTAGTTATCAGAGTGGCTGAAAGGTAAATATTTACGAGTGTGGAGGTGGCAGAAAGTTATATAAATGAGAAATATTATCTTCTACTGTTTAATATATCTTCTCAGTTAAAATATTTAGCTGAATAAAAGACCTTGATTCAGCAAAGTTCCTAATTAACTAAATGTTTAACTTCAGATCCAAATTACCTTAATGGGACTACTCACAGACGCAGTTTTCCTACAGGCAAGGGCAGGTCCCTCTGATGAAGCGTGTTTCCGAGATCACAGAGGATGCTGTGAAATTTTACCTGCCTTTGGAGTGATAAAAGGAGCTGTTTATACTCAGATTTCTCAAGTATTTTTTATTCTCTTTTTCTGGGTGCAAATCTGTGGTAGATTGTTGGGTTTGCTTAAGCATGAGATCAGATTGCTACTTGGAATGTGGCATTTATTTCCTATTCAGGAGAGAAAATGTAGCTTTTCAAGAGTACCTCATATTAAATCATAAGGAGCTCTTTTGTGTAAATACTCTCCTTGGACAAAAAGCTGCCTGGGGTTTCTTGACTGCTGCTCTGCCATTGTCTCCTGGACACCTTTTCCTCTGTCACCCTGTCCTCACAGCAGTGTGTAAGCCATGCTGCTTCCTGGGATAGGACGCATTTAGATCCAGGCCCCCCAGGTGTCTGCAGTGAGTCTCCAGCTTTTTCATCATATCCTCAGAATGGGAATTTCTCCAGCTACGTAGGCAATGGCATAGGCTCCTCTCATTCAGCTCCAACCCCCTTAAAGAGTTTGGGACTGGCTTGTCCATCTGGTCATCCCTAGAAGTACATTGTAATTATCTCCTGTTTCTTAATAAATCTGGGTTTTCTAGAGATTTCCGCTGTAATTGGATCAGTCATTAATGTAGCGCAGATTTCTCACAGTATTCTGCTGAGATTACATCTGTTCCAATACAGTGACCCAGTTAGAGCCAAGATGCCTGTGTGACTGTGAAAAAGGAAATCCATTTGTAAAATGTTATAAATATTTTGACATACAATATTGCAATAAGAAATGTAGTTAATGCTGATAGCATCATCCAGCCCCTGGGAACAGCAGGTGGATGTGCGGATGGTTTTCCAGCACTCTAGACATGGACATAGGTACTGATAGGCACAAGGGGATTTATCCTTTCAATTTGCTTTGTGATGTTTTGTTCTGTTGTTTTGCTAGCTCATTAATGTTCTTTTATGTGGGTTTTGTGAATGATTTGCTTTTAAAGTGCTATAATTCTGAAAGGTCTTTGTGTATTCATTTCTAGGAAGAGTGTAAGTTCTTCAAGTCATCGATTAGTGACAAATGCCATCTTTTGAGAAGTTCTCTTAATCTTTGGGATGTCTGTTTTGAAGGTCACTTCCATTTATTAAAGGATTGCAACTGTACACCTGAATATTTCATGAATTGTCAGTATTGTTTCTAGTTTATGCAATGCTTCTCCATAGGAAAAAAGTCAGATAACAGAAAGATCTTTAAAACGTTACCTAGGAAGCTACATACTGACCTAACATAATGTTGTCATAGGTCGCGCTGGATTTTTTCTGTCACATCTGTATTACATAACACAGGACAAATCAAAATTTGATGTGGTGTATATGTGCATTATGGGAATACAGTCTTCACCTTGAGTGCCAGCTATGTGTGGTTGTTCAAGTTGTCCATACAGACGTTTGGTAACAGCTGCAGCATATAGGGTGAAAACACAATTCCAGAGAGCAATAGAAACTAGCCAGAGGGGCTTGCAATAAAATTGTGTAGATTAATCACTGAATTCCCTTCAGTGTGTGTCACGCTACAGATCTGGGGGTTCTTTCTTTGGCCTCAGTTGTTGAGGAGTGTCATTCTCTGTGATGCACCAAATCCTGCCTTACACAAAGTCTCTCACTGTTCCTTGCTGAGGGCTCTTCCTGCAGGTGGCAGGGGTCTGTCATTCAATAACAAAGGTCTTGGATTCAGTCTCCACTGATGATCTGTGTTTAGGTGTGTTACATTTGCACTGTCTCACCTCATTGGAGTGGACTGTTGAAGAGAAGGTCCTTCACACTGTGGAATCATTAAATCCAGGTCATCTATAAAAGATTTGATCTGTGCCAGAAACTTTTCTATATGTTGTTATAATAAGCATGCCTTGGTAGGAGACATTTCAGAAATGCTGCTTTCAAGAATACATTACAGTAAAATTTAAAATTTGTCCGGTACTTCCAGCACTCTGGAAACTGAACTCTGCTTCCAGGACTATATGAACTTCATTCACATTCCGGTTTTTTTTAGGCACTGAATTGAAACCTTTGGCTGCTTTCTAGACTGATTGGAGTTAGGGAATTACTAGAGCTTGCTAATTTAGGGAAATGAGGTTCATTTGTTTACAAGAGGCCTGTTCAAAAAATGATGCGCCATTCCAGTGTGGTCTTTCCTATATATTAGCCACAGTAGAGTACACGTATTGGGGCAGCCAAAATACAAGTAGACAATTAGCTTTTCTACCAGAGACTAGTTTTGTTAACATTCCCTTGATTTGACAGCTGGAATAGATGAATGTCATTCCTGACCTTTTCAATTTTACAGCTTCTTCACTTTCATAATTCCAACTCCTGCAGCTGCAGCATGGAAATGAACTTTAATAATGTTCCCCAAACTCTCGAAAATGCATTACTTAACAGTTACATTTTACAGTACTCTAAACAATATGAACATTTCATATCACCTTTTAAAACCATAGACTAAATGTACTTAACATTAATTAAGTGGTAGACATTTCTTGACTGCTTTTGTGGAGCAGATCTGAATAAACAGACACTAGGTATCACATTTCATTGTGATTTATGATGATGGAAAAAATATTCTGCCCTGAGTTTTAATTATTGCTGGAAGATATTCTCTAGGTTCTTCTATTGATGCCTTTCATTTAATGCTATAGGGTCAAATACTGTTCAGTTTATTGATGTGAATAATTCTACTGAAGCTAACGTAAGTAAATATAAAGAGCAGAAACCTGTTATACAATGTAAATTCCAGAGGTACGATTGTGTAAGCTGTTGTATTCCACTGAAATCAAAGTAATTACATGATGTTGTTCTAGATGAGACTCTGCTGTTCTTCTTAATTTAGTTAATCACAATCTACATTTATGTTAATTAAATTCAAGTTAACTAAAGAAAGGTTTAGAGGGGCTACCATTACTAAGTGAGATTGTGAGATTAAGTAACTTTAACTATCATTAAGGGGTTTTTTTTTGTCTTATATACAAAGGAAGACTACTCCAGATTTAACTATCCAGATCAGGTAAAGCTATAGGATACAAAATTGGGAAGCAAGGTGAAATTGCACAGGATAGCAATGCTAACCTTAGAAACAACAAGAATCCAAACTGTTAGTGATGTTACTTGATGGGCTCTAGGGTTTGATGGGGACCCATTAGCTACTGTGCCTGTAGGGCTTGCAGGGAACCTCACCAGCAACGACCTCTTGCTCCTCCTTCTGCCAGACAGCCTGATAAAGTCCACAGTGTATTAACCACTTTTTAATATATTCTTATAGTCCTTTTGAAAGGCTCATTTCAAAACTCTCACGTAGCTAATGGGTTGAGCCTCTTCTGAGAGTTCAAATATCCTAATGAGATTAACTCATTAAATAACTGCCCATCACTTAGTTGCTGATACTCTGATTCGTTTGTGGCTCTGGAAGAGAGAGCTGCCTGTGAAAATGTTAGCGCTGCTTGGAGATGATTTCTCTTTGAATATTTTTAGATTATTACATTTTCCACCCTAAATAAGGCAGTATCATTTTCCCTGTCACACAAATGGATTAGACTGTGTGGTAACAGTCTTTCTCCCTTTGGGTTGGTCAGGCAAAGGTGACAGGTTTTGCCACCATGACATTTGTTCCTAAGGAGGGAGATAGACTTAAGCCTCCCTGTGACTAATTAGTTGTCTCTTGGGGGATGGATTTGTCAGCACTCACACAAGCAGAATGGCATAGATGCCTTCCATAGAAGCCCAAGGAAGGAAAAAGTAAGATAACTTCATCTCTGATTTTACAAATGAACCAAAACCACAAATAAAATGCATATATGAATATTTATGAAAGTAAAAACCGTAACAGAAAACACAGGATAGTGCTAAACCTGCATACTGGTGTCAAGTGGCAGGAGATGTTACCTCCCTTTAATGGAGGTGGTCTGAGTCTCACTTCTGCTCGCTTTGTCAGGCATTGGAACAGGCTGCCCAGGGAAGTGGTCAAGTCCCCATCCCTGGAGGTATTTAAAAGACGTGTAGACGTGGTGCTTAGGGACAGGATTTAGTGGTAGAATGGCAGCGTTATGTTAATGGTTGGACTTGATGATCTTAAAGGTCTTTTCCAACCGAAATGATTGTGTGATTCTATGCTGCCTTATTTGTGTCCCAGTGGCCAGGGAAAGCTTAGGAGTGAGTGGCTCTTTGGGGAAAGGCCAGAAAGCAGTTTGGTTTTGGAAAGCCTCATGCAGGGAGCAGATGAGCCTTGGTGTGGAAGCGGGTGTCAGAGATGCAAGGACCAGTTCAGGCAGCACGACCTGGTTTGGCCGCCGAGTTATGCTGGTTGCTCCAGTTTCAGGAAACAAGTATTCTGTCCCTGGACAAAGGACACAAGTAATGCCAAGCCTGGGAGATTCCTTTGAAGAACTGGCTGCCACTTAAGTTGCTGGCATGCTTTAGCTTTAATGAGCCTTGGAGTTTCCAAGCAAGCTTGCTCACAGAAGTGCTCAAAAGAAACAAGTAGCTGTTGGCGTGACCTTGCATGCACACATAGGTAGTGGCTTACAGGAGCAGCCTTTGCAGAAATAACAAGAAGCCCCATGTGCAAAGCTCTAATTTGAGAAGTCAACACATAGCACAACCAGCACATAGCCACGTTGCTTTAAGGTGTGATTTGAATGGTCCAAACAAGTTAGGATCTTTCTGTGTGGTTAATGAATCCACCCTTAGACATGTGTTATTATGATGACTGATTAAGACCACACTGGTAGTGTGACGATAGTAGTGTATAATCAACAACTTCATTTATAGCCTTTAAGGATATAAACAGTATTAGACGCAATGCTTAAAAGATACAAGATGTTATTTTTCTTATAGGCTATGCTTCTCAAGTGTTTGTCTACAAACAGTCTTTCTGATTGCTTCTTGTCCTGGTTTCGGCTGGGATAGAGTTAATTTTCTCCCTAGTAGCTGGCATAGTGCTCTGATTTGGATTTAGTGTGAGAAGAATGTTGATAACACACCAATATTTCAGCTGTTGCTAAGTAGTGCTTAGGCTGATTAAGGACTTCTCAGCTTCCCATGCTCTGCCAGGTGCACCAGAAGCTGGGAGAGGCACAGCCAGGACAGCTGACCCCAGCTGGCCAAAGGGGCATTGCATACCATATGATGTCATGCTCAGTATATAAACTGGGGGGAGTTGGCCAGGGGACAGCAATCGCTTCTTGGGGATGGGATGGGCATTGGTCAGAGGGTGGTGAGCAATTGCATTGTGCATCACTTGTTTTGTATATATTTTTCCTATTATTATTATTATTATCCTCCGCTGTTCTATTAAACTATCTTTATCTCAACCCATGGGTTTTACTTTTTCTTTTTCCGACTCTCCCCCATCCCACTGGGGAGAAGGAGAGTGAGCAAACAGCTGTGCGGTGTTCAGCTGCCTGCTGGGTTAAACCGCAACATTTTTAAAGAAAGTTCTGGTTTCTTAATAGTCAGCTGTCCAAGAAACTTGAAGGGTGCTCTTTAACACTTCTCAGTGGTTTGAGTCTATCTTGCTTTTCATTTTTTTTTTGGTGAGCAAATCTGGTCAAAATTTATGAATTTGAAAATGTGAAGGTTTTGACTGTTGGCGGAGAATAGAATATAAACAACATCACCATTACATTTTTTCCCTGGTTTTAACCCATGCTAATATTGGTTAAACTATTCAAAATAACAATACTTTGACTATTGAATTAGGCTAAGAAAAAAGGTAAAGGTTTTTGTCTTGTCTTTTTGCAGCCATGGTCTCTGGTTACTGTCAGCAATAGAGGGGCACAGAAAAATTCTTAATTATCTGCACAAGGACTCAGTATGTGTTCATCTCTAAGGTAAACAACCAAAACTATTGAACCTACTAAAATAAATCCTTCTTAGGTTTGGGGGTTTGGTTTTTTTGTTGTTGTTGGGTTTGTTGGGTTTTTTTACTTAGTTGAGTAAGTCATTTGAAAACAAATAGATCAATGCATTTTGAACATAGCCCTATGATTTGTTTAGTCAAATTGTTAGACACACTGGCTGCTACTTAATACATTACTGAACAGCCAAGGCTGTGACCCTAAGCACCAAATGTTGGAGCCTAGATTATACATTTTTTTTACTTTTTTTGCATTGTAGACTAACATGTTGCACTCCAGAACTGTCCTCCACATTCTTGGAACGTAAAGATCACAGTGCAAAAGTGGAAACATCTTAGTTTCTTAAGGGCAGACCCTGTTTGGGCCATTCAGATGAAACAGCAGTCAATGTCTGTCCAGATAATAAATGAAACAAAATAGAGAGCAGCAATACTTCTTTGCTCATTTTTGCTTGCTGTAAACTTGTTTCAAAGGCAGCAGAAGGAAATGGGAAAGTAGGGAAACTGCCAAAGTCACATCTGTACCTAACTGTGTCTAACATTATATTTTATGTCAAATCATTATCATACCCAGGAAAAACCACTGGTGTTTAGTGCCAGCTGTCTGCTTATTACAGCAAAGGAACTGGGAGAAGACACCAGGAACAAGGCAATCATTAAAGAGATATGGTACCTCTGTATTATTGACACTTTTAGGTATCAGCAGTGTCACTTTGGCATAGTGGGCAGGAGGCAGTGCGGTGTGGAGCTAGGAAGCACGTGGTGACAACTTGGCCACACAGCTGAGTTGTGCCAGCAGAGCTTGCTGCCAGTCCACTTTGCAAGGGGGAAAGGGCAGCAGGAGCGCTTTGGAACAGTGTCCAGTGCAATTGCTCAGGACTGGCCCTGGCAGTGGGCATCCCATACTGCCTTCTGTTTGCTTTAGTGATGAAATTTGTTGACTCAGAAGTTTGATCAAAATTTAATGTGAGAGACAGCATGTTGATGCTGATGTGGAAAAGAAGCGAATGTATGCTGTTACCTCTGTGCTTTTCACAGGTATGAATGATGGCAGATTTCAATATTACATTCAGAGTTACTCTGGGAAAGGATGTGTTCAGCCCAAGATACAGCCCATGGTGCAAGGTATGCTCTGGAAATGCAAAATAATAACAGCTTATGTTAATAGCATAAACCATTGATTACATGTGCTTTGATGTGAAGAACCACAACACTGAACTTGTAGCTGTAGTCAGGGTCTGATTCACCGTGTGATCATTTTTAGCCAAGCAACTTCTGAATCATGGGCCTATAATTGCTTCAGATTCCTGTTATTGATCTCTTATGTCAAAATAATTGAACTTTATGGCTGACTTCTGATGCTTATTGAGAAATCATATAATTACTTCCAACCAGCTGCGTGTCAATAGAAGTTGAGTACATACCGCTACTCAGAGTGCTTGGTATATATATTTCCTTCCAAATAAACACAAGACCTACAATACATTAATAAATCTAGGAGCCTGGATGCATGGATGCATGGCCCTAAGTTACATAATTACATCACCTAATATTTGTAATACCTGGAATACCTGTTATGAATTTGTATATAAAATATACCTACTACAACCCCAACCCGACAAGTTGCAGAGACTGCTGTGCCTACAGAGAGCCACAGCAGGGTCTGCACTGATGCAGCAGTCTGACACGCAGAACAGGGATCAAGGTCTTGTTGACCAAGCAAACACTATGAAGCGCTGGGAGCCAGCATGTTTTATTGTGCTGAGGCTGACTGGGATGTGTCCTATAAAACACCAAAAACTCTTCTCTTTCCATTTGAAGTTCACACCAGTCTAGAAAATCCTGTCCTGTATATCACTTTCTTTTTAGCTTTGCCTTTAATCTTTTGTTTATACCAATGAACTGTCTGGAGCCTTATTTACAAAACTCTATCCAGGACACCCCCCTATAGGGGACCTATAGGAAAGATATGGAAAATCTTTTCAGTAGGGACAGCTGTGACAGGACAAGGGGAAATGGTTTTAAACTAAAATAGGGTAGATTTAGACTGGATATAAGAAAGAAATTCTTTACAATGAGGGTGGTGAAACACTGGAACGGGTTGCCCAGAGAGGTAGTGGAGGCCCCATCCCTGGAAACATTCAAGACCAGGTTGGATGGGGCTCTGAGCAACCTGATCTAGTTAGCGGTGTCCCTGCTCACTGCAAGGGGGTTGGACTAGGTGACCTCTAGGGGTCCCTTCCAACCCAAAACATTCTATGATTCTATGACAGACATCCTTGTTCTCCTTCAGAGAGGGTCTTCAGAGTAGACATACCATACAGTCTCCTCTTCAGAAAGCTCATACTTCTATGATTTCACAAAACCCTAACATTTTTGTTGACTACAAGATGGTGACAAATAAACAGTTGCAATCCTTTTGAACAAGCAGTTTAAAAAAGCTCCCTGATAAGCTGAAACTCTTTTCTAGAGTGACTTAAGTCGAGAATTTTCACACCCAGCTGCTGATGGGAAATAGACTATACAGTGTATATGCACACACAGCTGGTAAGGTACTTAAGTGATAAAAAATATTTTATGTGAAGGTAATGAAGACTTAGTGTCGCCTAGTTGAATAGCTTTAGCTGTCAATTTCTAGATCAAACCCTATCTGAGAAAGCACATTAGCTTTACTGTCTTGTTTCCCATGTAATCACTGTACTCCTAGTACTGGTTTTATTCAGTCCTGCATTTCTTTAAATATTCTTTTAGTAATTCTCTTTCCTTAAGGGGAAGGAAGCATTAATCAGCCAGTGCATTTAGTACGTACTTACATTAACATCTAGACAATGCAGTGATTTAGAATTCTTTACACCTTTTTGCAGGTTTTTCATTATATTTGTTAGTGTCTTGAGGATGCCTTTCCTCATGACATTTTACAATAAACCTTTGCAAAATGAATAGCTTTCATTATGAAATCAATTATATTCCCTCTAAACTTCAGGGGCAATGTCAAAGAAAAGCTACTATAATTGCTAATGTTGAGCAGTTTTTTATGGCCAAACTCTACTTCCCAGATGTCACAGCAATACAGTCGTCACCTTCCTCAGCACTTTTGCCCTCCCTTGTCACTGTGGTTCTCTTTCTCAAGAAAGTGATTGTCAGCCATGTCTTTTTCTGTTCTTATGTCTCTTTTCTCTGTTTTCTGTTCAAATTCAACCTTAAAGCTACCCTTTTCAGCAGAACTGATCTAAAGTTTACACTTGTGACTCTGCATAGCAGGAACCCCTGACCACTGCCTCTCCTAAAGCATGATTATAAGGATGAATTTTAATTCTGAAGCGCAAGAAGGAGTTATTAAGAACTTGATGTATGAATTTTAATTCCAGCTTTTGGGTTTTTTTTTTTCCGGATGATCTACTGTGCAGACACAGAATACTGCTGGTGACCAGTCCAGTCCATGCTCTACTCTTCTGAGTACTATCTTAGGTGTTAGACATTTTGATTTGAAGTAGGGTCCATAACTGCATTTTTAAGAAACCAAATCCAGTGTGCTTACTAGGACTAGCCCCCAGGGTGCTTGCTGCTTGCACTGGTTGTGTCCAGATGTGAGCGTACTGATCAATCTGGTCCTGGCTGACACTGTGGAGCCCAGAGTTATGCACCTCTGGGGTCCAGAGGAACAGCTGGACAGAGGACTTTCCAGGACTGCTGCGCTGGCCATGGACATGTAAATTCCTCAAAGTTCTGTTCAAGATTAAATTAGGCACATTCATTGTTTCTGAATGCGGACCTTTGTTCTTATGTGTCTGTGTATACCAGCAACAGAAGTAATGTGGATTAATAGGTTTGTTAAAAGGCTTATAAACTTAACAGGTAGAAGTACTCAGCAGCTGTTCATTAAATGCAGATAGTGTGGCTGTTCCACTTTTCAAGGTCTTACCAAGGTGCAAAACTGCATCAGCCTGTCTCTGTCTCATAGAAAGACAGTTTCTTCCACTTCCATTTTTTAATGTAATACTTACGTTAAGCTCTGTTTCACAGGAAAATGCAAACAAAATCCTAAAAGTTTGTCAACACCTTAATACTGTCTTGATTAAAACCTGTTTAACTTGTTCTTCCTTTTTTAGTACAGAAATAAACATCTGAGTCACTATTTTTTTTTGCCCTCTTTGAGGTTGTTGAAATGTAAGAGATGAGTTAGCAGCCCCTGGCAGTGGGGGCTATAACGGAGATGCTGACAGACTTCTTTATAGTGTGGTCATGCTACCAGGCATTACAATTACATCTCACTCAGGGAAGTTACTTTGACTTCTTTAAGTAACAGTTGTAGTTAAACAGCTCTTTATACATGCTTTAAACATCATACATGTTTAGATGATTGAATTTTTGTCATAACCAGGGTACCATACCAGTGGTTAGCCTGATGCTCTGTTTTACTTCAAAGGCATACAATTGTCTTATCTCATTCCCTGCCTTAATTACTTTAAATGTACTGACAAGCACAACTGACCAATTAATAGTACTTTTTCTCATCTTATCTCATTTGTTATCCATGATGCTCTTCCATTTCGTAATTACTTTTCAATTTTTTATGACTCAAAATAGGAGATGTACATAATGAATACAAATAGCAAATTGATTAAATGTAACATGCATTGTAGCACCAGTGAGGTTGTCATTTGTTATTAATGAGAGAGATTTTTCAGGTTCTTGTGAAAAGGCTTGTGACGCACAGCAATCCAAACCTAATAGATGTAAAACTGTAGCCAACCTTCAGCTGTTTAACTGTCATGCAACACAACATAGGGAGGTACACGTGATTTTCAAGATAATTTCATATTTCTCTGTCTTGGTGTATTTTAACATTTTGGGGCTTAATAGCAAAACATGCAAGTCAGGTTAACAGAGAATATTCCAATAAATGGTGTGTCCTTGTAAGGCACCAAATTTCAAAGCCAAAGCTGTTTTGTAGGAACCAAAATACTGATTTTTACAAGGTTGAAACTAAGTGAGGCCTTTGCCTGAGCAGCCAGCAGCTTAGTAGTCAGGGAAAGACCCTGCTGTTCAGGTGTCTATGCTGGATTTAGCCAGACACCCGAATACATACCATTTGCATCCTTACTAAGTTACTAGCCATCAGTCAAGGGACTACTCCAGAGCCTTGTTCAATTGCTCCTCATCAAACTGGTTCATGTTACATAAATAAAGTATCCATTGAAAGCTGATCTTCTATGTACCAGAGGGAAGTATTTGCTATTAGAGTTGGTGATTTTGAGAGATCTCTTCCATGCCAATGTCTGACAAAAAGTTTAGTTGATATCCAAAAATTTTTTATGGAATGGGGAGAAGTTTCCTTCATTGTATTGCAGAGAAACAGTCAGGGAAGGCTCAAAAATGAAAATGACAATGCAGGAACTTATTTCCCAACCTTCAGACCTGAGCCTAAAAATCCAAACAGCTGAATCCTTGTCCCCAACATGCAGCTCCCTTAATTTCAGTGTGGATCAACAGAGGGTTTTTTTCCAGAATCAGAGCCATGATAATACTTCAGTTCTTTGTTGATGTACATTGCTTTTACTGCATTAACTTCAAAAATACGTTGCACCAGGTGGAGGTCTGCCTCCTGGTCAGTTTGTTCTAGCCATGGACCATACTCAGTTAAAAACTACATCAACCAGTTTTCCTTTCAAATTAGATGTTACAGTGTGAACATGAGTATTATTTACCTGAGTTTAATAAAATAACTGAAGATTAAACCTTGTTATTTAATTCTTCCAGCTTCTGCTTTCATAAGTGAACGTAGGGATTTTATGGGAATTATTTAAAACAAACATTTTGATCATAAAGCCTTAGAAGAACTAAATAAAAATGTTATGCAGTTGTTACACATCTCAAGGTGAGGAGAAACTTTGAAATTTATTCTGAAATTAGAGACTTTAGTCTGCATAATTTATACACTGACTATTCATAAAAAGGACTACAATTGAAACTCACCTGTCATCAGAAGTAAAAGGATGGAAACAATAGCTAAGGCTGAGGCAGGGAAATGGTGTTATGGATATTATTTCCTAAATATTTTCTAAGGAACAGTTTCTACCAGTTACTGAGGAAATTAAGGAAAAGTGACAAAGCAACAATCATTTTCAAGTAATAGTTCTTTTTTCTTTTCATTATCTGTGCTGTCTGCCCTCAGATCTCCTGCATTGTTCAGATTTCAAAACATTTCCTGCTGTAATAGACAAGCAAGAGACTTTCTGCCCGGGCAAGGAGGAGAGCTCAGCTTCTGCAGCACAGCTCTCACCCGGGGCAGCACTGGGTCTGCTGCTACAGGCTGGTACTGTACAGCCAGCTCGGGCATGTTCATTAATGAGAGATGATTTTCCTAGGCTCAGAACTTGGTTTGAATAAACATGTAAAAACTGGGCTGTAATTTTCAAATAATAAGCTGGACTTTCCCCATTCTGCTTATTTTCTTTTCCTGCCTCTTAACCTTCCCAGAGGGACAAGATTGCTGCTGCTTCTCTTTGGAAACACTTTTGGCTCATCAGGGTTTTCCCTCTTTGCCCTGCTACTGGCAGAGGTTATCTCAGGCCCACTTGTTTTACCTCCAGAAGGGATCTCATTGCTAAACAAGGGTCCTGGGCAGGATTTACACCCTTCCTCTAGAAACACAGGAAGCTTGTGTCAATTCCTGCTCATTCATAGACTCATGTCAGCTTGTCAGGGACTATCGTTTGTTAAAAATTTAACAGAGGAAACCTGACAGGATTGGTCTCTTGGTGCTACAATAATATAAATATTTAATAATGACACAATGATACATTTCTATTAACACAGATGGCATTCTGCACTTAAGCACGATGGGATATTACTTCTCTAAATGACTATGCACCTAGTAAAACACTGATTTAACAGGTGGATGGATCAAAGCTACAGTGAACAGTGCAGAAGAGGCAACGTCTTATGAACAAAAAAACTAGGTCAGAAATCCCTAGTGATTTTCCGATACAATATGGCTATTTGTGGACTCTGAAAGAATTTCAGAATTGTGGACTCTTGAGCCAGAATTTCTATGTATGTTTGTTCACATCCATCGTGCATCAAAGGGTGCCGTGGACTTGCTGGAACTACGATGCCATGTGCCCAGATCTCACAGAGATTTCAGGTGCTTGTTCCAGGTGTGTTATGAATGGATGAGTGACTGCTATAGCTATACTCTTTAAAAAATTCTCCTTTCATGATGAATCCGACCACATTTTGAAATGTTATGCTGTTAACACCTAAGTCCATGAGTTGTTCACTGACTGCTGTGCGAGACTTTGTGGAGTAGGGTATAGATTACTTATAATCTAGGAATCATAATCTCCTCTGAAAATTGTTGAAGAAAGCCAAATATCAAACTTTATTACCTTCTCTCTGCCATTTATTCATCTTTCCTCATGTATATAGTCATGCGGTTAAGGACAGTTTGACCTGAGGAACAATGTATTTTTACCTTTTAAAAATGTAGCTGTTTGAACTACCTATCAAATCTAGTTTTCTCTAGTCTTCCAAAGTATTTCTTGAACATAAACATTTGAAACTGGACTTAGTTCGTAGTTAGAAAGTTGTTTAAAGATTTTTTTCTCTCAGCCCTTTACTCTGTATTTGAATTGATGTAAATAACAAAAGTAAGCCAACAATGTTTAACAGTCTGATCAAAAGTACTGCTTCTTCACTGTTCATATTTTTACTTCTTTGTTCAGTAGTTCATGATGCCACAGACCATCCAGTTCAAGGTAGGTTAAAGCAGGATTACTTATTTATCCAGTTAAAGTTCTTCTCTACACTCACGATTGAAAAATCTGTCCTGCTCAGTTAAGGTGGGGGGTGAACGCTGGGCAGTGTGCAGCAGGGACAGACCTGTTCTCAGTCACGCGCATGGTGACACTGGACTGGTTTGGCGTTGAAAAGCAGATGGTACAGTGTATAGATAGGTTGATACATCTGATAGAAGACCTGCTATATACTCCCTCTGAGCTACTTTCAAATCTGGGGCCTGCAGGCTGAGTCTTAAGGTAGCAATACGTCTAATATATGTGCAAACATAAAAGGAATCTTGCCCTGCCTTTCTTCTCAACTTACAGAAATATTCTCGTTAGTTATTTCAGGTGGGAGAAGAAGGGGAAGAAATTTGGAGCAGGGGAAATGCGTGACTGTTGACTTTGCAGTAGCTCTGTCGAAAAAATGTATTCTACTTTTAATACACACTATTTGGAAAGCAAAGCCCCTTTTAAAACGCTTCAGAACTCGTGTCCTTTTTAATTGCCTGGAATTCATGGTGGCTGTGTGAGAAAGCCATAAACATATACAATCATAAAAACACATTTAGACAACCCAAACAGAATCAGTGCCATATTATTTTAGTTTATTATTCCTAGTGGAGTACAGATTGGTCTTCCTACTTTGATATTTATTTATACCAAGGAACTACAAGAACATAAATGCCACTCTTGGGATAATCCTAATGCTGGGGCCAAACAGAATACACATTGCATCTGTCTCATTTGCAGTAAAATGAAGGAGTGTTTAGGTGTAATCCTGCTAATGAAGGACAAAGTTGAAGGTCAAATGTAGTCTTCAGAATGAATGTGTCACTGTGAAGCTGAGAGAACTGTAGTTCTGCATTAAGAAGTTTTCTTAAAATATCAAATAACTAAGATGGGGGAAAAGGAAAATGTAGCTCTTTGGCTTTATTATTCCTTTTTCTTTGAAGCCACTCAAGGATTCTGTTCAAGACTTTAGTGCTCATATGAAAAATTAATGATGGGTTTTTGCTAGACAGAAAGCCTTCTTATTTCGCACATGATTAACAAAGAAAACTCAATGCAGAAGTGAGATACTCAGCAGGGGGTGGTTCTCTTGGAGGCCAGCTCACAGCTTCACACCAGAATATTTATTGACTTGGGAAAATACCCACTTTTATCCAAAGACAGTTAAACAGATAGGATATGTGCAGGGCTGTACGTATTGAATAACAAGGAACAGATTCTCGACAAAGGAAAATGTCAACCAAAATAAACAAACAGCCTAGCAGCAGGCTGACCCTGCGCCGTGCCTGTGGGCTGTTTTGAGTCTACTGCAGAGCCAAGTGCAATGTTAGTCTTTTGCTAGTTATTGTCAGGAAGTAGATTATCAGCTGAAAGGCTGGAGGGTGACTTCAGACATTCTGCCTGTAGCAGAATAGCCAAGGACATGTAGGCAGTATATATATATACTTGTATATATATAATCTATACAAGCCAGGTCTTCACTGTGCTCACATGCTATTTTGATTTGATGTTCCTCACCGACAAAGATCTCATTTGGGGAGGTCTGGGTGCTTTTCCCACAGGTCTTTTCCCACATGTAAGAACACAGAGTAAGCTCACATGAGCTTGTCCAACTGAAAGCACCCCTGTCATTCCTGTGTACACCCTTCAATTTTTAAACCTTCTCATTTTTGTCTAGCCATCCAACTCCCTGCATTTTCTGGGATTCAGAAAGGACATCTGCTACCCACACACTCAAGAGAAAAGCCACCCAAAAAAGGTATACGTTTTACAAGTTATAATGGAAGTACAATGAGTTTTACTTATTTTAAGCTTCAGAAAAGACAAACTTCTCTTACTAGTATATATTTATGATTTGTACCCAAGTACAGGAGGCTTTTATAAGTATCTGTTAAATACAACAGTGCACTACAAAGAGCTGAGTGGGGTTATAAATCTCAGGTCAGATTTGCGGTTTCAGATGTCAAACAAGAATGAAGCAGATCACCCTGGATGAACTGGATCAGAAAGCTTGCTTTCCTTTTCTTGTTATACTAGTAAGTGGAGAATGATCCCCCTGTAAATACTGCTATTACGAACTACAAGCTCTATTTGTCTGTAGGTTCAAAAAGGAGTTATGTTAGTTTTGAAAGTACTATGAATAAGTACGCATGAAAGGTGCAGAATTAGTCTCAAATGAAAGAAGTCTTCCATGTAGAAACTTAATTTACTTAAAACTTCATTTGCATTGAGAGCAAGGATGAAGGTTTCCCATTGCCATCTGGAGTGTCTCTTGCTTTTGAGGTAAGGAAATCCGGGGAACATTAAAGTTGATAAGAATTGGTCTTTTGCAGGATGATGCAAGGTAGGGTTCACAAGTTATCATTTCTAAATGATAGCGAATCAGTTAATGCTAGATATAGAAAGACATGAAGCCACAAATAGAGCACCTGATAACAGCACTTACAAGCTTTTCTAAGAGGCTTCATATTTTGTCTGATCTGGCTATAGTTTGTTTGCTTGAGCAATTCTTTTGAAGTTATCTACAGTGGTGGCACTAAAATGCAGTGACTAGTATACAATTATAGAACCAGGCTGGCAGAATGATTGAACTGGCTAACTGCCATTTTCACAGCAATTATTTTTTTTTTTTGTGGATTTTTAGATCAGATCCCTGCAGGAACAGATTGAGCGGAGTTTTTATATTGTTATTATGAATGTTTTGATATTGCAGTAATGATTTTTTGATATTTGATAATAAAGCCTTGAGATGATAGCAGTGGAAGCCTCATAGTAGCTTTCATAGTCTATTGATTTTGTGGGTTTTTTCATGGTGAATTTTTTTTTTTTTGCTACCATCAGTTGTTCAGTTTTTAAATTATTTTTGTGGGGATTTCTCTCACTGCTTTCGCCTACCACGCAGCGCTGCTACATATGACGTATATACAAAAAATGTGCTCACTTTATCCTGTCAAGTGCTACTAACCAAATACAAAGCAGCATAGCCCAAGTTTGGTCCTACATCACTAAACTCAGTGAGAGCTTTGTTTTGGCTACATTAAAAAAAGGATCAGGTCCTATCTGAGAACAGCTGGGTGGTTTTGATACAGTTCCAGTCTGTAACTCAAAATTTAGACAGACAGTGGGTTTTATGAATTAACATAATAAGTGCAGAGCTAGAGACGTGCCTGCAAGGAAGAGGTGCCCTGTGCTCCTGGGAGCCTCCCACTCTTGGGAGCAGCCGGGTCTCACTGTGCAACCTCGACAGCCAAGAAGCTGTTTCTGCCCTGGCTTGTCCAAATTTAGCCTCGTGCCGATGAAAAAAAGTCCAGCGGCGCCTGCCAAGCAGACGGCACTGGCTGTGTTTTCCTCACCTTTGCTCAGTGAAAGCTCTAATTTGTGTTTCCTTCTGTTCCCCAACCAAAAGTGTCCATGAAGTCTTACAGGCATGTATTTATTCTTGAGACTTACAGTGCTTTTTTTCTGGCTGAGATTGACTGACAGGCGCAAAAGTTCCTGTAAGGCAATATGAGAGAAAAATAAGGACAGACAGACAGCAATGGCATGACCCTCATTTCCTTAGGAAACCAAGCTAAAAATGAAAATGTAACCTCAGACCCTTTGCTGAGGGCTTCTCCTTTGAAAGCCAGGATAAGAACAGATATATCCCAGATCAGAAAAGACATGTGGAGATTTCTGTATTCTTGTGACTATATTAAAGGACTCAAGAAAAGAAACTCATTGTGAATTACTTTTAAGTCCTCTTAAGTCAGCATTATTATAATTACTGATAATAATTTTATTGTATTTCCTTTTCAAGGGAAAAAATGGTCCCATGGTACAGTTAAAACCAGAGAGGGATACCTGGGGGACAGGATGCAGATGTGCATGCAGAGGTGCTCCCCTGCCCCTGCTCTCCGCTGCAGGGACAGACTGAGGAGTGGGCTGCTGTCACATACTGCACTGGGCTGCAACCACACAGGCAGGTAAAAACAACCAAGAAAGGCTGGCATCAGTGTCCCTTCCCTAGAGAAGGTATACATACAGCAGGGACGGCAGAGAGGTTTTCAATTTTTGTCTCATGTAACAGAAGTGGAGGTGTGTGTGGAGCTCAGGAGAGGAAAGCCACGTGTCCTCCCAAGGCTATGCTCACCTACATGCTGTAGTCACTCACAGGCAATTTGTAACCATTTAGATGGGTGTTCTGTATCTGCATGACTTGACTTTAAAGCTTTATTGAAGCTCTTCAGTCAATTCACTAGTGACCTTGAGAGATCCTATCACATGTGCTGGCAATTGTGTAGCTGATGCATTTCCATATGAGCCACTAAACCCTTACATATTGGAAAAGTCATTTGGTCTGTTAGAACTGGCATGGAAAAATACAAATATTTCATAAGGACAAGTGGGCAGATTATTCTCAGGCTATTGATTCTACATTTTGGTCTGCTGAAAACCTGCTGCTAAATAGACCTCCCTACTGGAGGGACTGAGCAAAATGGCCATTACAGGGAGAGACTCTGGGGATTTATTGATTGGACATGAGAACACTAATCACGAAACAGCAAAGATTGAGCATGCTGTTGCGACTACTATTTGCATAAAAAGGTAACACTTCAGTATTGGGAAGCCAAATTTTTTTCGGAACATTAACAGTAGCTGTCCCAGATCAAGTCACCTCCCCTGCCACACCCTGCAGGGCAGCCAGTTCCTCAGGCTTCTCATTTTCCAGCGTCTAGAGAACTGGGACAGCACACACATAATGTTGTCTGTAACAAATAAGTTAGCAAATACATTTGCTACACTAGACAGGTACTGAAATCAAAACTATCTCCAGCAAACCTACAGAATAATGTTTTTTCTCTCAAGCGTACTTGAGAACAGCATCAATTTTGGATTTTGAAATGGCTGATTGATTTTCTATTTGATTCTTGTAATCAAGAAGTTAATTCAATTAATTTAAATCAATTCTTGCAATCAAATTATTGTAAATTTTCCTTCTTCCTGACATGCTAATTTTGTCAACTTCAAGTATTCAAAACTCAAAAATGAAAAGGCCCTTAAAATTTTGACCAAGACTAGACTGTTATACAGTTTACTCTTTCACAACAGTATTTGTTTGTTCCCCCCTTCATCTTTCTTGTTTGACAGTTTGGTGTTTTTGGGTTTTTTTAATGTAGCTCATCAAAGAGAGAGACTAAAAGTGTGGATAGAAACATTATATGCTTTTTTTTAAACAAAGGCCAAATTTTGCACATATTTATATAGCTCCAAGCTTTATGACTTTAAGAAAATACAAATGAAATTACAACATTCATTATCAGACTAGGCAAAACTCAGTAAGGTATATATGTTTGCCACAGAATTTACCTGGATGAGATACTTTGCAGTTTCCACATATGTCCTTTTCTAGCTTTGTCACTAAGCTGGTAGAGTTACTCATGAAAAAAAGCCCACGAGTGCATTCATTGAGGATTTCACTTGGAGAATAATGTATACAGCCAGAAACCAAAACACGTTAAGAGAGAGTTTATGAGCCCCAGACAAAAGCTCACCATATATACAGCTGGTAACCAGCCATCAACACCTCTGCGCAGCATTCTCTGGACCTTCTGAGTGCTGCCAGAGACTTGCAGTCCAGTCTCCCAGTTGTCCCTTTCCCCACCTTTGCTACAGTCCTGTTTTTTTTCGGATGTTATCTTTTGGACAGAGAAGTCTGATTCAGTGATGTGGGCCTGGCTCACAAGCCCCCAAAATCTGGGGACAGGAGTCATTGGGCTCTGAACATGTCAGAAACATGTAGGGTGTTTGTCAGAAGCAGGGGAAAGTCATTCAAAGAAAGAAACAGATGGAGGATGGCTGTTCTTTACATATCAGGCATGGTCAGTGACGGTGAAGAAGTAAAACATTTGTGTGCATCTTCTTAGGCACTTGCTAGTCTTCTACTTTGTCCGTGGACCCCAGGCATCTCCACTGGCAACCCTAACAGGAGGAGTGCAATTTAGCTGTAGAGGGCAGACAGTTAAATAGCTCTGAATGGGTTTGGATGACTTATGTCATGTATTTAATCTGTCTTGTGGTATTTCTCCCTTGTTTTACTACTCTGGTCACACCAGCCACCTTATGAATATCAGAGTCCAAGATTTGGAAAACAGGTACCCAGCCTGAAACCTAGACCCCACAACAAAACATTCACTAATTTTTCAGAAGCATCTAGAAGTAAAGGCTGAGATGAATAATAATTTAGTCTTGTTTGTGCTCGGGGCTAGACCCAATGAGGGATCTAATCCATACTCCCATGCACAAGTGGATGCAAAGTGCATTGATTCAATGCAGAACACAGAATTGCTGAGTTTCGTAGGCTCCTATACACTTGGGCATGTCAGAAGCAACTAGTTCTGCATGAATGTATGAAGACACCACACATTACGTAGCTCCTAAAGTGCAGTACGATTTTGTTTATTAAGGTAGAAACCAGAATGACCCAGACTGAGCTCTTCTACCTTAGGTGCAACTCACTCTGATTATGGGCTGATGGTACGTTGTACCTAGGGCCTGCAGTTCTCAGTTCCTTGCAGATAGGATTCAACAAGGTATCTCAAGCACCATGAAGTACTTTACCAAATAGGATCCTGAAATATAGCAGTCCCTTAAAATGCTGGTTTGGCCTGCTGAGGAAGCGGTGGATTCATCCCACATCTGATGAGAGGATTCAAATTGTCAGTTTAGTGGGAGAATCTTTCTGTTGTAGGGATGAAAAGCTCAGAGGACTTCACTCATGCTCAGTGGTCTTGTAATTAAATGTTACACACTTGATGAGCACTGCATTGCAAGCCTCAAGGCTAATTTACATGCTACCACCAAAATGTCTCATTTTAGGTTGCTTGTAAAAATACTGTACAGGCATCATTGCATGTCATTGCAAATGGTTTGTATCAATGATGCTTGGGTGACTCTCAAAATTACTAAAAGCTGTACATAATTACTGCTAAAGAGCCCTGTACAGAACCAATAATACTTCCTCTATAATAGCTATTTTATGACTAAGATGGCTTTCCTGATGTGACTGACAATGCTAGGATCACAAACAAGCAGGCTGCCAGCAAATAAAGAATAGCTTTTTTTGGGAAACAAAGTAGTTTGATTCAATTATAGTATTACATGTATAATTAAAGTGTATGTCACTTTTCCAAGAGTTGCCCATAATTCAAAACAGTAAGACAGGGTGGGAGGAAGGAGAGAATAATGAAAGTGGGTAGGAGTCAGTTGTAAGAATGGTGATAGGTATGATGCCGATATAAGGTATTTACAGGGACATTTAAATGCTTTATTTTGTAAAAGTTGCTTTTAGTGATTTGGACCACATGACTCATGTCACTCTTTGCACAATGGGTGAGTGAAAAGAGAAGAAGCTTCTCAAGACTCCGGGATCCATTTAGCACATACACCTTTATCAGTTTCTTGTTCTGAGGTCATCCCACAAGTTACATTTCAATGCGGGCATATCAGATGGACTGAACTGCTGTTTCTTACAATTCACTATTTCTTTAATATTTATTTGACTGACTTCAAAGCAATGCTAAAGCACTGCAACCATTTATTGGAATATATTAATAACAATAAATTAGAGTTTCATTCACTGAATTCCAGCTCTTAGAATAAGCAACCTTGTGCACATGCAGAAGAAAGGCAGAGATGAAATTAGATGACTTACCCACAGTCTGCAGCAGGTGAGTGGAAGAATTAGAAACAGAACCTCTGGCCTCTGGCCTTTCTTCCAAATCATCTTTCCTGTGTTTGTGCCACAGTAAAACGATTTTGCATATGTCCTGTCTTGGAAATATGAAAAATATATGCAATATGCAAAGCAGCCAATTGGACTGCCTTTTGGAATATATCATCATTTATGAAAGGTGCATCTTGAAGCCTAAACAGATTGTGTGCAATTAATTGCAAACTGTCAAAGAGACTACAGCACTTTACTGCCAATTTGTAAATAAAACCTAGTATGCAAAAGGGCTTAGGCAAGTGAGGTGAGTTTCTGTGGATAAAGGAAAGGCAAGGCACAAATGCAATGCAACGCAATTTTTACACTCCAGCCTTTAAGAATTTTGCTGACCCTGTAAGAAAATGATGTGGTGCAGTCATTGAACACAGCTAGGCTTCTCCATAGATAAATATTTTACATAACACAAACGAAGAAGTCCCAGCTTACTTGAAAAGCTAAAAGAATAAAAAAGTCATAAAGTGCAAAAAGAAAAACATATTTTTTATTTAAATCTTGGTAAATACACAAGCATTTTGGTACCCTAAAGATGTGCTGAACATTGGTGTTGAAGTGTGGATCATTCCAAATATAGGGGACTGCAAACAAAGCAGATTCCCTTTATGACCTGATTCTGACCCTCAAATGATCTTTGTTTTAAATACACTCATCCTGGTGGCTGGCCAATACCTGACTTGATTCCTTATCCGGTGCTGCCTAGCTCCCTTTGTATCACTGCTGTTACCGTCCTATATCTCATTGTTCCCCTCCATAATATTCAATAAATACAATATGTTTGGTGCCACTGCTGATCTGCTGAGCCAGTCAGTGGCCGGCCCAGTGACTCAGACTTGATCTCAGCTTCAAAAGAAAAATGATGATGCTTGTCTTTCTAGGTTTGAACCCTGCCGGTGAACAGCATCACAAATGTAACACAGACCTTCAGTAATTACTGAAACAGCAGTTTGTCACAAGCTGCTGGCAGCAGCTGATGGACAATCTGCTTGTGGGTATAGTTAGAGGAAGGAATATGTAAGAAAATATGATATTGGAACTTGTGTGACTTGGAAATTTTTTGGGGAGGGATGAAATGTACGTGTGGAAACAGTGTAGATGAAGAACTAGGTACCCATATTTATCAACAGTTCTTTCCACCTCTCTGGTATTTAATATATATGCAAAAATTACTCCGGTGTAAATGAAGGTTTGGCCCAAGTAGTAGCCACAACTACATAAATTGCAATTTGTATCTCCTCTGAAGTTCACGTACATCAGCAGTTTCCAAAACAAGTAGATTTGGCCCATGGGGAAGTGCAGAACTGCATACATATCTAGGTCGCCCTCCAAACTGGTGCCATTGAAGCGGTCCTTGTGATGTTCAGTAAATAAAAAAAAATCCATTCTCCACTCTCCTGAGCCTTGTAGCAGGCCCAGAGCTTACTGCAACATACAGGCACTTCCCTGTGCTCTGTGAACCTGAAAAAAATGGAAATCTAAAAGTCCGCTCTTCAGGTGAAGCAGTTCTCTTTATTCTTTTTCTGCCCTTATCTTGTAGTGCAAATGCAGTTCCAGAAATGACATAAAACATCCAAATTCACAGATGGCAAGGTAAATTCAAGGTTGAGAGAAGATGAAAGAAAAAGTGGACTCTGAGACAGATAGGCTTTGGATGGAGCTTTACAGGGAATGAGCACTCCAAAGGATGCTGCAGCAGGGGGGGACCTGCCCCTGTAGAGGAAACACAGGTCTAGCTCAATGCAAAATCAGAAATCTAGAATTGAGAGGAGGGAATGTGCTGCTTGACCAAAGCCAAATTAATAATGACACTGTTTCACAGCTTAGTAATATTTAAACAATGTTGCTCCAATTAGTGAATTGATGACATTTTGTTTTCTGTGAGATATATTCTCTCCTCCCCAGATTAAGGTATTTTACTTCCTTTTAGGATTTTTTTCGAACTAGATTGCACTTGATTTTAGGGACAGAAGGTTTCCGTTAGAAATCTTTGCTGAGTTTATGGCACAGACAGCTACGTCCCTCCAGCCTTTGTTAACTCAACTTACAAAATCTACAGGTCCACATCCCCATGTTTGTTATTTTATTTGTTGCACTGCTGGAGACTGCTTGCTTTTCACCAGAAAAGGCTCTCCAGTCTGCAGCTATCATATTTTCCCTCTCATGTCACTCAAGCAAACTGCCTTGCAGCTTGCCTGCCGCGAGGTCGGAGCGGAGCTGCTGGAGCCTGCTGGCCCCTGCCCGGGGTCCGGCACACCAGGCACCCGCTTGGCCCCCTAGGAGCTGCGGGTGCAGACACGAGCTGGGCTCCCCAGTGCTGCCGGGAGCCAAGCAGGATTTTGCCTGAATGAATACTGGAGGATGGAGCTCTCATTCAGAGCCACAAACAACTCTTTATAATACTGGAAGTGTTCAGAAGACAGAAACTTGCTATATTACAATTTCAGAAAGCAGTAGATGAACACTGGACATAATGACCTCCCCCTTTCTGAACAGCTAAGCCAAACACACTGAGCCCATAGTCCAGCTTTAGCCCTTGACCATGTTCATTAGAGTTATTTTGATGTACTGTGATGAATGCAAGAGATACATAAAAAGCAGAGTTCAACAAGCAGTATGGAACAGCGTCCGTATGCTGGCTTTACAGGTTTACCCTACAGTTACTAGGCTAGTTGATTCCAGCTGCAAGTCATGAGAATTTGGTTGGTACTCAGGGTTTTGCCCTCCCTTTTCCCCTTCTCTGCCGCTGGAGTCATCTGAAGTCATCATTTTGAACGGAAAATTTGTAAGCGTTATCTTTATCTGTAGTTGCCAGTGTCTTTAAGAGCTCAACCCCGTTCCTCCTACCACTACCTCTGCAGGTGCTCTTGGAAAGTGAGGAGGAGGGCTCCACCGCCTCTGCCTATTGCCAGCGTGACTCTGCAGTTTCCCAGCTCTGGTGAGGTACCAGTGTGTGCTGAGCAACACTCATGCTATCCTGTGATACTAACCTGTACATCGTGTAATGCTTGCATGCCACAAAGATTTTGGAGTGTAGAATAGAGAGGGAGAATAGGGAGAGCCTATTATTTTCTTTAGAAACAGCTTTCCTCCTCCATTGTCCCTTGACATCTGCCCCTCACAACAGGCTCATGGTGCAATGTGCACTTCTCTCCCCTGCGAAGGCTCTTCCTTTAGAAAAGGCTTTCAGAAGGATACTGACAGCACTGAAATACCACTCAGTCTGCTTGGCTTTTACCAGCCCTACTCAATTGCCCTGCAAGAAGAGAGAGCAGTATTTTCCCTGCTCTCTGGAGTAAAGTCCTCCGTTACTATGCCACAAAAGAAAACAGGCTATTTGGTAGCTAAGGAAAAATGCTGACTTTAAACCTGAGATAAGGCTCTATCATTTACACTAATGAGCTCACTGGTGGGGAATTTGTAAAATTTTATGATAAAAAGTAGCTGTAGTCAGTGTTTGATGGAATTTACTATCTTTTTTTGCTGAAAAGACACATAACTACTAATAATTTTCCCAACCAAACCTAGAGAGAAATAAATGCAGCAGAAATTGTCCCAGTAGAAGTTCAAAGATCTTGTAAGTAATCCATTATTTTAAAGATTTATTCTTTAACCATAGGTTGGGCTAAATTCTGCTATAGACACTTTTAACTGGTTGAATAACAAATTAGTTACTCAGAAAGAGGAGCCCTTAATGAAATATTAATATCAGGATTTTAATTGCTGGTAATTTACAGTTAAAAGTTAATCCCCTAGATCGGATAGTCATCATTGTCCTGTCAGATTTTGACTTCTGATGGAAGTGCGCCCTGGAATGCATCCTGGGGTTGCCCTGTAATAGCTTCGGTGCCAGATACCACATATGTCCAATATGTGCAGTGAAAAAGGGGAGGTATCTAATAGCCTTTGTTATCCTACACTGTCAGAGCAGTAAATGACAAGTGTTAAGGAAATCTCCCAGCTACTGTAGATTACAAGGACCTAGACTGTTCTGCTCAGAATCAGAATAAATGAATCTGGCTGGAGAGAGTAACCCTGCTACAAAACTAGTAAGAATAGAAGAAAGCAAAGGGGTGAGAGTAAGCAGAGGAATAGAGATGTCTCCCGCTGAATGGCTGGAAAATTCTCACAGTTTGGCATCAGTCTGAGACATGAATGAAATTCCAGTGTTTTTCTCTCCCCCTCTGGTTTGTTTTTTTTTGGTTGTTGGTTTTTTTTTTTACAGCCTGCCCGCTCCATTTGAGGTGTTTAAACTCCACAGAGTCCCTGGTTCAATGCCTGGAAAAGCTGGCCAGAGATGCAATACAGTGCATGATGGACTTCATTGTGCATGACCACTCACTGCTGCGTGCAGACAAGAAATAAGTCCTTATGAAATATTCCATGTGCTGGTTGTACCCCTACAGCCTTGTTTTCTACCTGGGGGTAGCTGTGTTTCTGCAGTGCTGTCTCAGCCACCTCATCCTCATAACAGTCGTGGTTTTGACTCATCACTTCGATAGCAATTTGGGAAGAGGTGCTGAGTTGTATGATAGGCACTAATCCCAGAGCAGGAATAGCAGAACAGTAAGCAATGAACATAGAGACTTGGATATGGGTTTACTGCTGCTGAAAAGGACAGACAAAATGGAGAAAGTACATAGCAGACAGGAGAAAAATGTATGGAAGGGGTACAGGAGGGACGACAACTGGTTTATGGGCTGTTACTGATGTATTTTCTAACTCTGTGAGTCCTGCAAACACTAAGAATATGGGAAAACAGGACAGACCAACAGAAAGGATCAGTGTGAGAGACTGTGGAGTGGCTGAGAAGCTGGTCTTGAATGCGAGTGATCACAGTTACTATCATCTTTCAAGAACACATTGTGTTTTTCATAAAAATATTGTCAAATCCACAGCTCTTGTATCTCTGTCCTGATACAGCTCATCACGAGATTTGAATTTTCTGGTACCTAGAAGTTTGTGTCTACTTGTCTCCTTCCTGCCTAGCTTCCCTCCATCCTATACCCATCATGTTGTACCTAGTACAGAAATGCTGGTGGTGTTACTTTTCTTTGAGAAGAGCAGCCACTAGAGGGAAGGATGCACACAGAGAAGTTCCTCTCGGCACCTCTGGTGCTTCCTCTGTAAGCAAAAAAAAATCAGAATTTTACCCAGCATTTGTAAGGTGACCTGGTTTATCCTTTCAGATAAAATATATCGAATTAGATTATTTTTAGTATTGCTGTTTCACCGTACATCCTGAAACACAGCCAAAATTAAGGGCCAGAAAAAAATCTAAAATCGTTGGCTAAACTACACAGAGGAGATTGGATTACCTGTTCAAACAGAGCTCTTAATTCTGCTTATAAATAGAATCCACAAACACAAGCATACTGCAGTAGAAAATAAAGCCAGCCAACAGCCCCTAACAACGCCTAATTATTAACATTTGGACAGCTTTGGTCTTAATTCTTTTAAGTCTGAAGAGGCAGCATGACCGAGGTGGCCACATTTACAATTACAGAGAGCACACATGCTGTTCCAACCCACGCTGGCTTTAGCTGAGTGTTCTCTGGCAGCCGGGGTTGGGATTTTGCCCTGTTAAAATATAATTACCTATCTGAATGGTGACTAATTTCCAGTTTGAGTTATTTATTTGTAACAATGCACTTGTTTTGACAGAAGTCTATGACAGGAAAAACAAATCAAGCTCCTGACCTTGGCATAATTGCTCATTTAAGAATTTTTTGTTCCTGAAAGAAAACCTGCTAATATCCCATCCAAGTAATGAATTAAATCTCATGTTATAAGTAAATACAACAGCCGCCATCTATCTGTAAAGCAGACACCTCTTAAGGTAAGACTGAAATTCAACGTTACTTTTTACAAAAAAGAAAGTAGAAAACCTCGACAGCACTATACTAGATATGGACAATTATGGAGGTATAAGCCAGAATGTTTAATAGTTGTCTCAAGAATGGTGTTTTCAGACATCTGAAATATGTCTGAATATTAGCTGTGAGCTAATATTCTTTCCCAGTTTTAAAGTTGCCCTGTGTACTATATAAATGGGAGATTAGCAGTCAAATACTGTATTGCAGGCAGTCAATAAAAACCAGCAGATGACATCATCCACGTTATCTCAATAAACTGTGGTGTTCTTCAAAATACACCACACCCAGTGTCTATGCATCCCAATGATCCTTCAAGGTAGACAATTTTATATTCATTTACTGTTGCAATCCCCACTTTGATTAAGATTGTGTAACAGTTTCCCTTTGACCTTCTGTTTGCAACTATCCATATCCGTCAAAAATTTCCACTTCTGAGACTGAGGTTTGCCATGAGTGAACTGCTAAAGGTGAATTTTTATTTCAACATTTTATCACAATCTTTTTGAACATTTCAAAACACATGAAGGTACAGTGAAAATGCTAAGCCTATTTTGTTTGATATTCTCTGGCCAGAGGTGAGATCTGAAAGAAAAATCAGAACTATTTTTCTGTAGGAAGGCATGCATGATTAATTTTGGGAAGCAATCTGGTTTCATTTGATCAAATAAAATTACAGAACGTTTAGTTATGAATATACGCAAATGATCACCTGGCAGTTGTTCTCAGGTACGCACCTTGGAAAGCATATGCACTCTTTAGGTGTCCGTGCTACTGATGGGTTTTACCCTCAGTTATGCTGTCTTCTCCTGCAGCCGCAAGTGATCACGAGAGAATTCCCTTGGCCTGGTGGTTTTCTCCCCTGGCAGCTGAACCAGCCTGTCTGTCCTTTCTCTGCTGTTTGTCCTTTCCGTGCTGTGTATGACCTGCGCTGGCAGGTGTGTGGCACGGCAAGTCTCCGTGGCCTTTCTTAATCTACATAGTGTGGAAGATTATAGATAATTTCTGCTGGATGGCACCTTAACAGTTCATCTGCTCCTGCTGTGCACTCTCTCACTGAACTCAGTCTGCTCTTTGAGATACCTTAATTGTTTGCTGTGGAAGCTGAAGGTGACACCATCAGCAAATCCCCATAAATACATGCAAACCTCTCTTAAAACATCAAGTCAGATGGTTGTAGATAGTGCCCAGTATGGATTAGCAAAAGCTGTTTTGCTCTAAATCTAATTTTCACACATCTTCTGACTTTGGACAGAATCCCAGCAGATGCTTTGGAAGACAAGTATCTTACGTTTATATGGGCATATATAAATCCCTGAATTGCTTTTTGCCCTTTATACTTCATAAACTAATATAGCAGTGAACAAACTGCATTTTGAGAACTGTGAACAAACTGCATTTCATATAAGTTATCCAGTTACAGGGCAGATTCATTCTCACTCAAGGAGGATTAAATCAAAAGGCAAGTAGTCTGTGAAAAGGTGGTTTTATAAACAGCTAGCTAAACTCTTGATAAATTATTGTCTCAAAGGAAAAATAAAGGCTTCCAGTAGATTTCTCTGTACTTGTTTTCAGAGAAGCTTATGCTTGCCCCCCTTAGAGGCTTTCTTCATAAGTGAAGCTAAAGTTAAATGTCTAGTGCGATTGAGTTTCTGAGGCTGATTTTCCTAAAACAGGATTAAGGCTCACTGACACTGTAATGCAGGGCAGGTAATGTTGCTGCTGCTCATGATTTAAACTGCTTTGTGGTTAAACTGTATTTTGGTTTCTACAGATAATGGTTCAGTACCACTGAGCTTTAAACTTGCTTGTGTAAGAGGTAAAACCCAGGTATTTTGGTCTCCCCATATTTTTTTTCTGGAAGAAAATAAGCAACCCTCTCATGATCTGAGTGGGATAGTAACCAGTCCTGAAGCGGTTCTTCAGAGAGTTATGAAGATCATTCCATTAAATGTTCTCCCTCCAGATTATTTCCAAGTTGTTTGGTTCTGGTTTTTTTTTTTTTTTTCCTTTAACCATGGCTGAAACATTAGAGGAATTCTAACAAATAGTCTGTGGTCAATCTGTCAGCATCAAAGTCATAGCTAGTTACCGGACAATGGACAGTTTGTACATTTTCTCTGTATCCACAAAAGTATTTCTTAACAGCAAACATCAAACAAAGAGCTCTGCTTGACAAATATGTTAGTTTCAGTCTAATATCTACAACATCTATTACAGTTCGTTAATACCTTGACACCAGTTCCCATTGTATCTGAATGACAATTGCCCTGTTGTATCTCAATGACATTGATTAACAAGGCAGTTTGTAATTAGATGGAATAATGTAATTCCTGGCCCTCTGTAAACATCTGGATTTGCAATTCCGTACTCCTAGCTTGGGAGCTCTCTGCCACGCATCACGAATTACGCCATGTTCTTATATATCAGTACCTACATCCTCCTGCTGAGCGCCTCTTCTTTGTTCCCAGTACGAGACAGAGGCTGTTGTCAATACAGAGGAAATCAACATAACTGACTAGCGCCGCATGTGACGTTTAATGAAAATGAAGTAATCTCTAATTTGCATGGCTGGTGTTACTTTGTTAAAGCCAGAACCGCAGAAGCTGGGTGCTACGGTGCTAGGTGAGTGTGCAAGACTGATAGTCTGTGGCAATGATGGTGTCTGGCACAAGAAACTTTGAACCCCCCCCCCCTTGCCTGCCTGCCCACCTCCTAGGTGAGGAATAGGGCTTCTGGTAAAAGTGACAGATTTGTTCACTTTTCCAGGCCCATCTGTTCTTGTTCTTTCTGTTAATTCTGTCCATCAGAACCCGCGAAGTGGCCAGGGTGGCAGGGGGGCCCACCCTGCCTCTTGTCCCAGGGGGGTCACCATGAAACATCAAGGGCAACTTCCAGCTCAGGAGGGAAACCCCTCCTGGATTCAAATCGACAAGCTACAAATAAAAAGCTCTGTAGCACAAGAAAATTGACTTCTGTCATGCACAAGAACTGTCTTAAAAGAGAAACATATGAATATTTGTTACATAAAAGAGAGTCATATATGTTGGAAGAACACACAGTCAATCAGTCAAAAAATGTAGAAGGGCAGAGTTGTGCTCCTTCAGTTTCCATTTCCCCATGTCATTTCCCCAATACTGATGCAAAATGGATGCAAAATGTTCATTTTCGCTTATTTTTATTTGCTTTAGCCTTATTAGCATCCCTTAGAAATATTTAGAAATCTTTATTTTTTAGAAAGTTTCTGATTCTGACTTTGGACTCAGTTAAGAAGGTCAGCAGTAATAACACATTATAAATCATAAGCTTATGTCTTGAAGTAAAACATAACACACCTTTTAAGAGGTTGTGACTCCACCCACTCACTTTTATCTCATTTTCTACTTCTCAGGAGAGTTATTTTATTATCTCTCCAACTCCTTTCCGACCACTTTTCTTCCCCTATAATCATTTTGCCTCCACACTGGTTTCCAGGCTGCTTCACTGCTGAATGTCTAAAATGAAGCGCAGGGTCTTTTGATCCTCCCCGCGGTATGATGCCATTGGATATGGCTACACCCCGTCCCCTCAGAGCCAGCCAGTACCAACCCACGGGCAAATCCGATACTTCACAGACTTCGGTCTGAGCAACTTCACAGACACAGATTTAACTTAGCAGGGCAGTAACATGAATAAAGTTTTATTTGTAGCAATTTTCAGAGAGAGATCGAATCGCCAGGCAAAATCTTGTGACTCACACAATTGGAACAGCACGGTAAAATAAATGAAAGCCTTTACCAAAATTCATAAGGATTTGCTGTAACAAGCCCAGTTTTGGATAATATTCAATTTCCCAGAGAGGTCGCTACAAACTCCAGATAATTTTTTACCTCTGAATGTAAGTTTACTTTTGCAAACAGATCTGCCAGTTAGAAAATTACTTTGTTCCAGCAGTTTGTTTCTAATGGTTGGCCAGTAAATCTCTTCTTTTGCAATCCCGGCTTATGATTTTCTGACAGCACGTCCCGAATGAGCACCGGTCAGATGCCCGCCAAGACAGAGCAATCTTTGCGCTTCAGGAGGTAACAACGGCCCTGAAGACGCGCTCCCGGCCGGAGCCACCCGGGGCAGGGCGGGCACCAGCGGGGCGCTCCCGCCGCCAGGGAAGTCTCTGCTGTACGGGCTTTTGAAGTGTCTTGCTCGGGA
>NW_009259593.1:253118-255076 GCF_000687185.1 Egretta garzetta
CCATCTCCCCCAGCCTGGCTGGGGCCCCGAGCTGCCCCAAACCGCAGAGCGCCAGGGGGAGCATCCCTGCACAGAGCCCGTGGGAACCGCGGCCCCGGCGGGCTCCTCACCCGCTCTCAGGTGGCAGAAGGTTTCACCGGGGGTTTGGGGTGCAGGGAGCGCCTATGGCATGGATACATAGCTCTGCGTGGGTGTATGCAGCTACCCTATACACGCCCTTTGTATGTGGTTCGATGCATACACGCCTCAAGGTAGGGATAATAAATTACCGGCCTGAAGCCAGGTAGCATAACTGAGACAGGGAATCTGTCTGCATAGCGATGCACATTGCAAAGGTGAATGTACAGCAGTATTGCACCGTTCCGCTGCAAGCGGCTTCAGGCATCTAGATTGGGCAGGTGGTGTATTATTAACGTGGGGTATACAGTCCCGGGATCGTTAATGCGAGCTGCGCAGAGCTTATTGACTGCGTTGTGGCATATTGTCTTTGCTGCCTAACAAAGGAAAACTACCTCTCGAATACACTTCAAACGCGCTGACTCCAGTGGCTGTGGCTCTGCCCCTCGCTGGCTCTGAGGTTTCGCATAAAGCCATCTTTCAATAAGTATGAGCAGTCCTCTTTTCATAGCCTGAAAACACAGGCACCCTATTGAAATTCTTCAAAATAGGATCAATGTCCTGTTTTATATGCACCGGGTGTTTTGATGTGGTTGTCGGTATAAAACAGCGGTGAAAGGCTTCTTCCTTTAGAGCAGATACCTTAGCTGGGTTCAGATGGGTATTTCATTTTTATGGGGCTGGAGTTTTAGCTGTCAAAAGAGGCCCCTTCTTAACTAAGCGTTTCGCCTGCTAGGCGAGCCCCGGCGGTGTCGTTGTCTGACTTTAATTGACGGAGGGCTTTGTTTTATCTTGCTCTTTAGGTGAGTTTGATGCTAAATGGGTGGCCAGTGATTTCTGCCTTTGCAGGGGACCAAGATGTGACCCGAGAAGCTGCTAGCAATGGAGTCCTGATTCAGATGGAGAAAGGAGACAGAGCTTATCTAAAACTGGAGAGAGGAAACTTGATGGGAGGCTGGAAGTATTCAACATTCTCTGGATTTCTAGTGTTCCCACTTTAAATCACGCCTCATCCAAGAAAAGGGAGAGATGCGACTCAGAATCTCGTACGAATTCCCAAGTCGTAGCTGGGTCTAAAGAGTCGTTGGACAGCAGACTTTTTACATTCAAATATTAAAGAAGCTAAATCCTGCTTAGGTTTGTGTACATCTGCTTTGAAGAATTACTACTTATTTTTGTTGTGTTGCAGCCAACAGGCGGGAGACGCTATAATTGATCAACCCCCCATTTATATTCTTCTCTCTCCTCCCACAAAATTAGTCCCCATCTCGGTGTCACTGGTGTAATCTGCCATCGTTCCCCCATGGTTTCTGCCTCACACAAGTAGACTTTAGATATTTTCATTGTCCTTTACAGCATATTTTGTAGTTTTGTTTTTAAAACATGTTAATCTTGACTCTTTCTCTGAGTTTAACTTTAAAAAAAAAAAAAAAAAAGCAAAGTATTTTTGAATACGTGGATGCCATGATGGAAGGGAAAATGCAATTCTTGCTGTGTACTGGCTGGCAAAAGGAAAAATTTCTACATGAAGAACTATTCACAGCCAAGGCTGACCAGATTATTTCAGTATTTCTATGTAATTCTGAGTGATTGTGAAATTTAAGGCTGCTAAATGTTTTGATGCTTGTTTTGCTCTTGTACAATGTGGCCCAACTAAACGCCAGGAAGTATATTGAACTTTTACTATTACTCTGTAATATATGTGTGAATATCGAAAATTAATTTTTCCTTTAATTCAATAAAGTTTAAATGGGACTTTTATTTTTCTTAACCAGAAATAAGGTTTCTCAATGCAGGCAGGCGGGGGGAGGAGGCTCGGCGCCGTCCCGGGGCTGTGGCCA
>NW_009259593.1:255290-255681 GCF_000687185.1 Egretta garzetta
CGCGGCCCCGTCGCTAGGAAGTTTCCCGCCGACCCTTATATCCACTTATTTATAGCATTTATCTGTATTATATTCTATACATCGGATCGCATTTTATACGGCCGTCTAAAAATACCTGACAATGTATACTTCGATGCTAGTATTATTTATTTGCTAGTATTATTTTGTTTACAGTCTTTTAAAGATGTAAATGCTGTAATTTTGCAGTACTCAAAGAGATTACTACTTTTATTAAAAGGTGCGTACGAGGATTTCGATTGTATCTAAACTTTAATGTGAAATAAAGCGGCGAAACGACCCCCCGGGCTCTGTGCGCGGCGCGACGGCGACCGGTGATTGCCCTGGCTGCGGCACCGGCGGAGTCGCGCGAGTCCCCGGCTCCCGGGAAGGA
>NW_009259593.1:257937-261148 GCF_000687185.1 Egretta garzetta
CGAGGGTTCCCTCGCGGGGAGGCTGCGTCCCCTCAGGGCTCCAGCGGCCTCGTACCCAGCCCCCGCAGCCGTGGCACTGCTGAGCCTGCTCGCAGACACGGGTCCGTGCCTCCCCCGGGCGTGAGCAGCTCCTGCTCCTTCCTCGGCCTTAATGTGTTTTTCAGTTGATGTAGGTAATGTGTGATTGAATTTATTGCTGATTAGCGTTGAGCATCAGTTTACACAACAAGAAATTATGTTTCATTCAGTTCATTAGCATGACTAGTGTTTGGTTTATGAGCATATCACTAATGGTAATGACCAGACTTGATTGATTCCTAATGTGAATATAATTACACAATGTAGGGGAATTAACGGAAAAAAACCCACTTTTTTCATTGTCGGGTTTTTAGGGAGTGCACGTGGGGGTGAGGGGGTGGAAAGGGAGAAGCAAACCAACTTGTTTCTGCACAGATGATGCAAATGTAAAGATTAATAACTCCAGCGGGAGGCGGCGAGTTTGGTCCAAAAGAAGAGAAAGTCAAATGCAGTTAACTCTGGGAATAGTTAATGCACACTCCACACTGCAAAACATAATTTCCCCTCTCTACCCCCCAGGTACAGCTTGAAGCCCGATCAGTTCACTTGGAAGAGGCCGTTCCTGAGGAGCCGGCAGAGGCAGGGCTTCGTGCATGGCCGGGCAGCTGGCTCCCAGCCCCGCTGGCGGCTGCGCGGCGGCAGGCTCGGCTCGGAGGCAGAGCCGCTGCCGGGCAGCGGAGAGAGCTGCGCCTTTCTTTGGGGTCAGAGGGAGCAGCTCGCTCAGCTGCAGGATCTTGGACGGCAGTGGCAGTACCGCCCTTGGCCCGGAGCACCCTGCCCACCCTGCTATCCCGACCCTTTCTGGGAGGGGGAGACGGACACAGGCAAATGCTGGAGAGCCCTGGCTGGAACGGGGTGAAGGGCTGCAACAGGTAAGGGGAGCGGAGTGGGAATTCGTGGGCCAGCCACCAGGTGGGATTTTAAAGGCAGGGAGGGAGGGGACAGTACTGTGAGGACTAGGGGAGAGCAAGTTGGAGCTTGTGTATCTTGGCCATGCCTCATCTGTGCTCTGTATCACTGAGGGTGACCTCTGGGACTGTCCTTTCCACTTAAATGAAAGTGGGCTGAGGGTGGGGGGGGGCGATTGGAGCATTTTGCTGGAGGCACCTCCAGTGGCATGTGCGGGGGAGAAGGGGGAGGAAGGCTCAGGTTCTGTGGGAACCCCTGTAGTGCAGAAATCCTGGGGAGAGTGGGCTTGCAGAAGTGGTTTTCTTGTCTCCCCTCAGGCAGGGTCAGTGGGGGAAGTGTGGAGTATAGTGTGCCTGCTAAGAGTTGCCAAAAGGCCTCTCTTATTGCTTGCCTAGAAAGAAAAGAGGCCTTGTGTTTTTGTGGAGAGTGAAACAAGCTGTGTGCCTTGCTGTGGAAGAATAGGGCTTTGGGCAGGGCTAGCAGGAATTGGTCCCTGTGTCTTGGGTCGTTGCTCCTCTTCTCCAGGATTCCTGGGTTACAGGGCGGTGGAGTGCCTCTGCTCCAGTGGTCCTGGGTCAGTAGCAGTGTTGATCTCTGCGTAAACAGCTGTGCACATACAGGTGCAGAGCTCTCTCCCTCTGCCCCATGGCAGCTTTGAGCCTTCTGTTGGGCAAGTGAGTAAGATGATGCCATTTGCCCTTCTGCAACTTTATACCTGTGTTGGTGGGGAGATATGATAATGTTGGAGATGTTTCCTCAGCTGCATATAGTTTCTTGCAGTATGGGATTCCTAAAATGAAACAGTTGCTGTTTTGAACTGAGGACATGACTGGGATGCTGAAAAGCCCTGTTTGGGGAATTTTCTTTCAGGAGGGAGTTGCGGAGTTACTGGAGGATGGTTCTAGCATTGCATAGGCATCTAGACTTGTAAAAAGATTCCCAAGGATATCCTGCATCTTGTGCCTAGATCACTTAGAAAAATGGGTTCAGTGTCATGGGTCTCCCTCACAGAATGCTGCTCCTAGCACTCTTGTTATTAGCGACCTTTTAATTTTTATTCTACCATAGTGCAGCAAATCATACATATTCTGTTCTTCTCATCATACCTACTCCTATGTGCCTCCCTGCTATATTTTGGAGAGCGATTCTCTTTGGGGGTGACAGTGAAATTCTGTTAAGCTATCAGAAGAAAGAAGACCCGAGGAAGAGATTTTGGAAGAGTTTAAGCAAAATGAAGACAGATGATGTGAATAATTGTAATTCGTATTAGTAATTTCTGTTGTATACAGTATGTTAGAAGAAATACCAGTGCATCAGCTTCAGCTATATTTCTAGTCAGAAATGTTGAAAGTTTCTTGCCAGAGACATCCAGCAGTAGTGTTATTTTTATTATTTTTTTTTGTCTACACAATACTCATTCAAGGACTAGAGGATCACAGGAGGACTCCTGCTTTGTTTGCAATTAATAGTCATCCAAGTTATACTGGAAATTCTCACTTTATTGTTGCACTTCATGCTAATAAATTTTAACGTCCTTTTGATATTTTGGGCTTCAGGGTCATTCAAGTCAGGGCCATCCTCCTTGAGCTGCTTCTGTACTGACAGTGTTTCCCAATTTTGTCAGTAGTAAATAATCCTTTTTAAAAGATAAATATTGTAGTGAAAATGAACATAAACATGAACATTTTCTGTTAATAAAAACCTGATGTTACTGATTGTGTGATAGTTGTTTTTGGTGTTGCTGCCACCAAAGCAGTTCTATATTTCTCTTTCTGTTATCAAGTAAAAATGCCAAGTCTTAAAAAACCCCTCCATGTTACATTGCTCACTCTTAACAGTTCTTTCCTTCAAAACTTCATGTAAAACGCTGCAGGGTATTGGTCAGACTGCCCGATCTGCTGACCTGATAAATACCATTTCCATTGAAAGAATGCAGAAGCATTTTGTTCTGTCCCATGCAAGTGGTGCTGTTCCTGATTTCATAATTGTTCAAATCTGGTCTACAGGACTTGAAATTTCATGAGTCAGTTCTCCTTCATACTTTGATTCTCCCTAAATTCTTGGGCATATGTTGAGCCATGTTTTAAAATTATTGATTGGCATGCATCCATAACTCCCTTCTGAATGTTTTTATCATTTCTTTACCTGGTTTTGTATTTCCCAGCTGTCAACAGAGCTGAATTTCCCTACGATTCGGTTGGTTGAGATGTGGGGAAAGAGGAGC
>NW_009259593.1:261210-293448 GCF_000687185.1 Egretta garzetta
TTCTGATGTCTCTCTCTTTAATCTGGTTTTATTGTTCCTTTGTTGTTTCCTTTCTGAGTGATTAATCTCACTATTTTAGTCTTCGAAGAGCCTTTCCAAAGGCTTGATTGTTCTTACAACCCAGAGGATTGCAGCATCTAGTTTTGAAATTCCTCTTTTGGCAAATAGAAATGGCAGGACCAATTCTATCCAGAATAGTGAGATGAGGCTCAGCAGTTATTATATACATTACAGAAATACTAACTCAGGTAGCCGTGCAGTTTGTCATGTGGCCAACCTCTTGCAGTGATGTATTGAGCAGAGATCTTCACTGAGTTTCCTGCAATATTCCCCGGTCCCTGTTGTGGCTTGATTAAGCTAATTGAGAATCCTGCTAGTAATTCACCACCATTAATATACACAAAGTTACCAGCTTTGCATTTAGCTTATTGTACATGGAAAATAGCACAGCTCTGACCAAACTCAGAGTTAAATTGTTTTCTCAGACTAAGCTAAAATACCATTCAGTCTTGAAGCACTGGTTTAACGTAGCATTTTGACCTGTGAAAGTCATACTTATTTTACTGATATATATAGTGGAACACTTCATTGACTAGAAAGGGCTTTAGAACAGGCACATTGACAGAAAAATCAGCTTTTCTCTACAACAGGAAGAGGACGATCTTTCATTATTAGAGGTGCCAGGGATCAGTTTTCAAGATATGGTTTTAAATTCCAGTGGGTTGTTAAATGAGATTTTTCTGCTGATGTAAATTTGCATAGCTGTGATGTAGTGCAAATTCTTGCAACTTATTTTGCCCATGGGATCTTATGGCAGAAGCCAGGAAACAGTGTTGTTGCAGAAATACGTCCCGGTCCTATTACCACAGTTGTTGCATGCAGCAGATATACTTACACAAGACAGGGATTATTTGGATAACTAGAACTTTGTAAATGACACATCCATATTTCTTCTTCTGTTTTATTTTCATTTGTCCTGTGGCCTTACATAAAACAACTGAATTCTTTTGGCCTTGTTTTCAAGATCACTTCTGGATAACTGTGGAGGCATTTAATAGTTTCAGTGACAAACACGTGGTAGAAGGATGCAGTTGTCAAAAATTTAAGATGTCTAGGATAATTTTTTGAAGATAACTGGAATGTCACAGGGTCAAAGCTGTCCAGTGTTATCTGGTGTGGTCACATTAAGTTCCATCAGTCTAGGGCTTTGGGTGCATAGCCTGTTCTAGTCCTGTGACAAACTTCTCCTACTTAAGATATTTATAATATTTTATTAAAGATGCAGAAAAAGAAGGAAAACAATTTACGAGCATTGAAACATAACACATCAAGTAAGGGATTCATTCAAATAACATCTGTTATTATTTTCTTTTGAAATGGTAGATGATGTTATAAAGAAACAGTTTCCACTGTCTACCAGCAGTCTTTTAGATGGTAGTGAAGACTTGAATGCTTGTCCATTGTGAGAATGGAAATAGTTGAATTGATCTGGAGCTGTTTTAAGACAAAACAAGTGAAGTGCATACAAAAATGTGGAGAACACAATATTAAGGACAGAAATGCAATTTTTGTTTCTGATGCATTTTTGTGTCTTTTAATGGTTGAGATGGTCATAGTATAAGGTAGTATTGACTCCTCTGAAACCAGGCGAACTGACGCTCGTGTTCGTAGGCCAACTAGTCAATACCCGCAGGTTTGGTCATGAGTGCTTTATGCAAATGACAGTGGTAATGCAGCCAGATCCCTTCGGACATGCTTCAGCGGCTGGGAAGATAAATGAGTCCTGTATAACCACAGATTAACTGCAGAATAATTTTTAGTTTAGTGTTTAAGCATGTTTTTAATGTTCCCCTTATTGTAATATGTTTTGAGCAAAGCTGGAAGATGTTGCAAGTACATTGTTCGGGTGTTGTTTCTAAATTGATAGAATTAGGAGCTGGTCTGATTAGTGGTATTAATGTCAGGATGTTCCAAAGAAAGGAGGACTCTTTATTCAGGTTGGCTTCACATGTATTCTCTTAATTTGAAGTTGTGTGAATATATTTTATATTTTCTGAATGTATCTGTCACATCCTACCTTAATGGTGACAGCATATCATACCACACTGTGTTTCTGTCTTACTGTATCTACACTAGTGTCTAATGAATACTTCTGCACAAAGGCTGTTGTACATAGTGCAGCTGAGTGAGTTCCTGTCTGACTCAGATGCTTTTCACTCAGCCCTTTACCTGTGCAGTTTATGGAAATTTCCCTTCTGTTACACTGTGGCCAGGTTGCAGCTAACCCTATGTCTATTCTCAGGGTCAGAGGAGTAACACAAGACCCTTCTTTCTGCATCTGTGCAGCAGGAAAACATTTTTGCAAGCTTGAAGCAAAGGACTGTTCCATGGTAGAAAGCACTAAGCACTTCAGAGCAAGCAAGGTAAGGTCTGGCCACACATGACTACTTGTAGGAGAGCTTTAAACCCTTTGCTGTGGCAGTTTATGTCTTTGCCCTCATTGTTGGTAATGTGCTGTAGAATGTACCGTCCTTTATATCTCGAGACATTTTTTGTACATTCCTTCCGATGCAGTTGCTCATCTGCTGAGTCTCTTCTACCAGTTGTGCAGCTTTTCAGTTTTAACTGGTTTAGTCATCTTTCTACTCATAAAGCCCAATACTCTACTCTACTCATAAATCCTTGCCAGTCAGGAGGAGACCCTCCTTGCTGTGTTAACTCAGGTTGTGCCTGCCCCTTTGTATAGCTGCTTCCTGTCATCTCTGAGATTAATGTAAAATAATTATTTTCTTTAGTAGCGCTTTCCAGTTTTCTCCACTACCTTTATAGGTTGTTCATACTGTGCTTTTCCTTTTCTAACTTACTTTTTTTTCTTGTTTAGAAGAACCCTGTTGATATACAGTATTAGGACCTCTGCTGGAAACCAGTAATATGTTAATTCTGGCTGTATTGGCTACCCGCATCTCTCATTGGTTCCTCAGGAAATGATGGAGATAGATATCGAGATATATAGTTATTCTGTTGAGAAGCCTACAGTTTTGCAAAACACTTAAGAATGTGCTTGATGTGAAAAATATGTTTATCCAGTTGATAGCAACAAGTGCTTCATGTTCTTAAAGCACTTAAGTGTAAGCTTATCAGCCATGTATGCCTTCATGCTGGATAATAGAAGAATGAGGGCTGTTTTGTGTTTAAACCATCAGATAAAAGTGGCCTTTTAGAAATTGGAACATTCTTTTAGAAAGAATCACAAACAACAGTCAACTGGTTGTAAGGTGGATCTTGACAAGATGGCAAATGTGTGTTTGTGAACATGACAGATGGGGAGTTTTGTTCTATATTTGCATTTAAGCCCAAATTAGCAAGTTTGTTTCTCTGACTAATAAGTTACTTACTAAACATTAACTTTACTGACAGTCCTTGCATACCGCTGTGCTGTTAAGTGGAGTAACAAAACCGAAGAAACAAGGTTGCTCAGGTTTATAAACGTATGCAATAGTTGAGGTATGATTTCTGTTTCTGTTTTGCTGCACCAAGGAGGTAAATTGTATCTGTTTCTTTGGCTGGCATGGTTTACTTCATTATCCATACAGGATAGGACAAACAGCTCTTCCCTCTCCCAGTTATGCATGGCGTAAGAGTCCGGAAGAATTACCCTGTTGGTGGCTCCTTAAATAAGCATCCATCCAGGTTCATGACTGAGCACGAAGTTTCTCGTGGTTCAGAGTTTAATGTTACAAGAGAATAAAATACTTCTCACTAAATAATAGTGAAAACACAGTAGGAGGTATTTTGTTCAGGGAATACAAGCTATTGTCCTACCCTTGTCCAAAAAGCAACATACATCAAACAGAAGATGTCTTCCTTACATTCTAGCTAAATCAATGTTATTTCTTCCAGAATACTGCTGCTTCCGTTCCTAGAGATAAAAAAACATAGCTCACTGTCAGTAGATAATTCCTCCTCTTGGGCTTTCTGTCCTTGACCAGTAGAAGTTTTTATTTTTCTTAGACAAGGAAGACTTTCTTTATCCCTGGAAGATTAAATTGCCTTGCTGGCAAATCTGGCTCACTGAAGAAACGGAGGAGGAAGAGCAGATAGGGAAGAAATAGAAAAGAAAATAATTTCAGGGTATCTTTATAGTCTCCTATTGTTCGGATGTCAATTGCTGTCATATATCACCTATATCGCAAACTTGTCATACCTTGGGGTATTTCTTCTTTTTTTTTTTTTTTTTTTTTTTTTTTACTCCAACTAGTAGAAAAATCTATCAATTATCCATAGGAAATATTTTTTATTGCTGGACTGATTTTTAAAGTATAGCCATGATGCTCAAAGGGATTTACTTTTCAACATCCAATTCAGAAGGATTAACTTTAAAAGATCATAGTTTTTTTTATCCAGTTGTATATTCCATGGGAATAATTGCAGAAAATACGCTCTTTTCAACTTTTTTAGTTGGTACTGCTTTGTTTTAAATGCCGTTACCTCACACTACAGAACTGCTAAGAATGGTAGATTAAGGAATGTATTCTATAGCTGTGGACTCTGATTTAACATCGTAACACTCCTTTGGATGAGTGCAGAGTGCATTCAGTTATTGTAAACATGGTTTTTCCAAAATGGTGTATAGGAGTAGAAAGAAGGTTAATGAACTGAGGAAGAAAAAATTGCTTCTCTAATTGACAGAAAGGTCTGCAGGGAGTCAGCCAGGCTGCACACAGGTGAGGCAAGCAGGCTGTAGTCTTGTGATCCTGGGCAGTGGTTAGTTATTGATGGCTGTATTAGGCATTCTGATTACCGAGAGACAGTTGCAGTGCGCTTAACTCTTAGCAGTGGTATTTTGCCTCCACAGCAGTCAGACTTTCAGAGTACCAGGAACGGAGGGAAGCACTTATGCACAAAATAGGTCAACTTGCAAACTTTAGGTACAGATCTTCCCTTTTCTCAGTGATGTGGGAACAAGAACTGACTGAACTTAGGTTCTTTGCAGCACAGCTATTCATCCCACTCTTGGAAGGACAGTTGCAGGTCCATCGCTACACCCTTGTAGTGCTTGTGTGACCTTCTGAGAGCACCTTCTGTCCTGGAGTCTTTGATTTCAACCTCCATCATTGACTCTGGCCAGAGAAAGTTTGTCAGAAGGGCTCCCAGCTCTCACTGGGATCAGAAGACACAGGGTGGATAATGAATAGAGCTAAAAGGTGAGAAGTGTCTTCTAGTTCAGCTCTACCTTGGTCAAGTTCTTCCTCCTTGATCTACCTAGTTTTCATGTAGAGTCAGTCCTCAAGTTCCTTTCAATTAGAGCTCCATCCTACTTTTCCATCCCTTTTAGTTTGTGGAGCTTAATCCTCTCTCAGTTTTATTTCACTTGTATTTCTTCTTTGCTTTCATGACTCAGGACTTTCTTTCCTCTTTTCCTTCATGCTATGTCATTTCTTCTGGCTGGAAGAGTGTCCTCCTTTTCTGAAAGGAAACATCTGTCCAGTGGGAGGATTAAAGGAAATTTTAAAATAAATCCACAGACAGGGAGTCTCAACCCCTTGCAAAAACTGGAAGAAAATGGCAGTGAGTTTCAATTATAGCAAGCTTTATTTCTCTACAGCATAATGTAATTCATAATGTTATCAATATCTATAAAAGCATAAAGAAAAGACAGCAGTAGGAGTTACAAAAAAAACCATAATAAAATCAAAAGCCTTATAAAAGGTATAAAATCAAACTTCAAAATACTGTAGAAGAGGAAGGAAGGGCCAGGGCCAGGACCACAAATCGCAGGCTATTCTGGAAAAAAACAGCTTTGGAAAGATCTAAAAGTGAAGCTGAAAGATGGAGGAAGACCCCAAACCAGCAAAAGAGAAGCCCATCTAAGCCAGTTCTAGTTGAACAGGTTAGGAACTGAAGAGAAAGGGAATATGAAGAAATTTTGGTTTATGTTGTATGCAGAAAGAGAAGCACTGTCGATTTAACTATATTGCTGAGACAGTGTTTAAAAAATAAAGAGCCTCTCAGCTTTGTCTTTAAACTTCCTCTTTGTCTTTAAATAAGAAAAAAACAACCAAAAACCCCCACAAAATACAAATCTCAAGAATGATCAGTCAAAATGACAGATTCACCTTTAAACTTACTGTATTAGAGGTTAGATCACAAATTCTCTTCCCCTATAATGAACATGATTAAAACTACTGTAGAGATTCCCTTTCATAGCACCTTGAAAAGCAAATAATGCAATGGGGAACTACATCGATAAAGTGTTGCATGCTCCAACTTAACACTGCATTTCATACCAGCTGCAGCTGCTATTATCAGGGTAAAGATCTGGATAACCTCTGTCCATTTTCCCCAAAATGGAAATGTTTCTGCCACCAATGCAGTCCTCCAACTTGTGGCAATCAATTATCAATAAGATAATAACAAGTTGTATCAAGAGATACACTGTGTTTGGTTTCTTTGTCATAAGGATGGTTACCATTATTTTTCCCTGAAGACTTATTTTCAGGTTATTGGAATCTGCCTAGCTTCAAGTTGCTTTGTGAGTTTATTTTGTTGGGGCAAATGATGATTTGCATCAGTTCTCATGTATAAGAATCTCTGCTTCGTTGCATAATACGACTGTTACCTTAAATGTTCTGCCTAGGATCTCTGCAGCATTATGGATCGTTACATTTGAAATAAGGAATGCTTCTTCCAGTTACAAGACTAAACAAGTGATGCAATGAGTGAATCTTTCCTTGTGACTTGTAAGAGAAAGGTTGCGGTTGGGGAAGTGACAAAGAGACCTTGGACAAAACAATGGACTTCTAGTTTGATTAGTATCTTAGGTTGTTCCTGAGTCAGAATTGTTACTTCTACTTGGGCCTAACAATGCCTACTTTTTATTTTGCTAGTAAAACATTAGGCACTTAAGGCTAATATGTGTTACTAATGTTAGGGTGTTCAAGACTTTCTGCTTGTCAAATACTTGCGTATATATTCTTGGTTTGGCTTTTCAAAACTCAGATGATTAAGTTTGCTGTTACCTTTTCAAAATGCCATCTCAGTAAGCCGATTTGTTTGCATTTGAGTTACTTCTAAATGTTCTTTTGTGGAAATGGGGAAATTAGAGATAAGATACCTATCCCAGGCTAGAAAAGTAAAGAACAAAATCTGTGCCCATTCCCTGATAGGCCCTGGTGTGTGTCAGGTCTGTGTTTTCAACCCCACAAACCCCGATGTAATTCTCAGCTCTTGCGTGATACCACCTGCTAATAGGAAGTGCTCTTGCAGAATTCTTCTAGCCGTAATAAGGTGCACATTGTATACGAATAAAACCAGCTCAGCTTTATTATGTGGCTTGCATGCCTGGTAATGAATAGAAGGAAGGCGCACTCCTTCACGAACAGCAAAATTTAATATAGTCTCTTCCTGGAGTTGCACCAGTGGGACTGAAAGTTTATCTCAGCATTCCAAGGGCAATAAAAATCTAAATTTAAACTCAAAACGTCTTACTGGGGCAAGAGTACCCAGAGGCTATGTACTGTTCAAACTTTGTTTAGGTCATAACTGCTTATGTAAAGTTAGTTTATACCAGCTAGTTAGGTTTTATGTTTTCTAGCAGTACCTCTACTACTCGGAGAGACATAGCAAGTGGAGAGGATGCATCTGAAAGTTCAGCTCTGCTTTACTATTACTTTTAATTCAGCTTCTTACATCTTAGCACACAGCTACGTGAAGGAATTCCTGGCCCTTAACTTTCATTGTGCAGGCATCTTTAAATCTATTGTAATTCATTCCCATAGTTAGACAACTGAGATACTTGGGATTTAAGGTAAATGTGAAAGGAAGAAGTGAAAAAGATACCAGGTGAAGGCTGGCTATAGCAGGTAAACTCCTGTTAACTGTGAACACAGATTGGAAAGACTGAGTATAAAAAGTAAGCAGGCGCTAGCTGGTAGGCTCGCAGCTCAGAGTTTCAGTGGTGGCTTGTTCTCTTTGTTTGTAGTTTTAAAGGTGGGGATGGGGAGAGGAGAAACTCAAATGCCATTTCTGCAATGTGAATGAGTAAGATGGAATAAGAGAATAATCTGGAGATTTTCCTGAGGTCACATGAATGATTTGGTGGCAGGGACGTCCGTGAAGCACTGTATGAGATTATGGGTCACCACAGCTAAATTCCAAGGCCCTCATTAGTTCTCTTCGTTCTGGAACGGGTGTGACTGTTGGATTTAGCCACCATAAAGAAGAAGTAGGGGTTGGAGGGGGGTGTGGGGGGGCAATTTTGGTGAGAAAGCTTGAGGGGAAGCAGTGTTCTTGCTTTGTGCTGTTTTCCAGCCATTTTCTGTCTCTGCATCCCACTCACATACACAGAAATACAACCATGCTTCCGCAGAGCAGGCAGGGAGGAAGTGAAGGAGAGCAGGTTTCAACAGAGTTGAGCTTAATGCCACAAACACTTTCTCTGTTGTGGCTTGCAAAGCCCATCAGCCTGACTTAGCAGAATCAAATGTTTTGAGTTTTCTTGGAGCAGATACCGATGTGAGTGGCCATGGGACATGAAAAGTGCTGGCTCTCTGACTTCTGTGAGAAAAATGACAGATTTCCAAGCATTTAAAATACAGTTTCTGGGTGACTCTTTGGGTAATCATTAAAGTTACCAGCATGTGTTTATTCACTCTCTATTTGTTCATTCTTTGAAATAGGTGTGCAATGGGAGGCATGCTCAGTATCTTTAAGGTATTTGATAATGATGACAAAGATTAGAAATTACAGTGAATCAGACTGAATTACATAAACATACCTCTTGCTATTAAGGAAAGGTCAAAAAAAAGTTCCAGTATCTTGGAAGACTCATATGCATATGATGTAATCTCGAAAACTCACAGACTCTAAAACTATGGATAAGTACACAAAGAATATAGTTGAAGATAAATCCTTGCCTTTTATAAATATAGAGCTATATTTATAAATCACCTTATGTAAGTCTCCTGGTAAATGTTCCAACTTCTTTTTGTTTCTTCCGCATCTTAACTGCCAGTCCCCCTTTTCTATCAGCTCCTGTTTTATGTACCATTTGTCAATTTTGTCTGCCTTCCCAGATTTACTTAGATTTCCTTTCATCTTTTGAGATCTGCTTCACCACATCCTTCTAATTTCCTACACTTTTTGCATTCACTGGCATTCAGCTATTAGCATTGCTAATTTTCTTTCAGTCCCATAATAGTCTTTTAATACAGTTGCAGGGTCTAGTCCTTTGCTGTTTTGCACTGAAGTCCGCACTGGTCACATTTCTTTTGGTGGGCAGAGGTGCAGGATTTTCTCTGATGTCTGTTGTTGTCCAGGCTTCCATAACAGAGCCACAGCTGACTCAGCTTTTCTGAAAACTGAAATTGCCACATATTTCCTTCTTTTCCTTGGCTATCCCACTTCACACATGCTACATTCAAAGTTTTGTCATTAGTTTTATTTATAGCATTTTTATAAGATTATTTGTCTTCACTAAGACAGCTTTCCAGCCATGAGCTATTCTTAAGTTGCATGTGTGCATGTTTCAACAGTACTTACCACCATGATCTTAAAAGGTAAATATTTATTACTCAGTAGAAGTGTTACTTTTAACCATGGACATGCTAGAGCCTTTTAAACAAAATGTTGCTGTGTTGGATTGCACTAAGATTGGACAAATACCTAGATCTGTCTAGTCTTTCCAAATTTACCTTATTTAGGTATTTATGAGAAAAAAAGACTTTTGTTTCTCTTAGTGTCTTTTATGTGTTATTTTTGATCCGCCCCCGATTGTCTGGGAGCTATAGAAAATACAAATTTTCAAAGCAAATGAAACATCACTTACAGCCTTATAAGCTTCTCTGGGACATAGCTGTTTCCTCTAACTCACTCAAGACATTGCTTCAGGGAACAAAAAATGTATTTGTTCTCTGTGGCACTTCATTATTTGGCTTCCTTGAAATACCCAGTTAAGGAGCTGGATGTTCCTGGTGGTGATAGCAGTTGCTGCAATCCGAATGAAGTATCTTGACTGTGGTTTTAAGATACATGATGTAAATTGTAGCATGGATAACTCTTTTCTGTTACATGTTAAACAACTTCACTCATTTGCTTCACAAAGGCACCTAAACAATTCTATACTGATAATGTAAAGCTGTTGGTATCATATTCAAGTACTCATTTATTCTTACTTGCATGTCTTGCAGTTACTTTTTGGATTTCTTCGTAATTATTTTGTAGTCTTGCAAGTTCTTCTCCATAATCTCACTGATTTATTTTTACTCACAGGACCAACAGCTGCAGTGCCTTATCATTTTAGATTTACTGCACAAGAGCAAACACAAACAAGAGAACTGTACATATGCAAATGTGTGGAAGGATGCCTAGTGGGACTTGCAAAGACCTAGTTAAATGTCCTGCTAGCCACATGCGCATTTTATAAAAATTTTGTAACACCTGTTGATTTTATGTGAACATGGTTCAGTGTATGGTGCTACAAACACGGTCCCCAGGAAATGTGTAGGGAGGATGAAGTTAGTTATTACTTGCCATTAAAAATCACAGAGCTGCTAGAAAAAGATAAATAATCAGCTTTAGTATCTTTTCCCTTCTCTTAAATAATACTATAATAATTAAATTTTAATATGTAAGTTCTTTGTAGGTCATTAGTGGTGTAACTCTGCATATATGTGCCTGATTCAGAAAACAATTCAGTCCATAATCTCATAATGTTGAATTCTACCTGGCAGTTTTATTCAAACTTAATTTCTTTTTCTTCTAATGCTGTTACCCTGAGAGTTATGAGGCAGGCATCAGCTGACAGCACCAGGGGAAGGATAGGTATTGGCAATGGCATAAAAGCAGAAGGGGAGGAAAAAGAATAGCTATTGTAGCGTTTATCAGTATTCTACTAATAGTCTGCTCAGACACAACTCTGGAATAAAATAGACATTCATACTGCAATTTCTTTCAAAGGTTGAAGCTATTCATCTGCAGGGTTACAAGACAAAAGTCTAAACCTTCCAGATATTATAGCTGTTTCATTGTATTGTTATAATAAGAAGAAACACCTTAAAAAAACATTGCCTTAGGTGTAAATATTCCACCCCATTCCCTTTGGAGGGAATGCAGGTACGGACAGCCATCCTTCTGAGAGTGCTTTTTAAAATAGTGTCTTTACATGTAAAACCAAAACTAACTATAGCCAAATATTCCAAACAGAGGCAAGAAGCTTTTAGTTTAAAGCTTGATCAACCACCAGTTGAAGTGTACAGAAAGGCTCTTGTTGTTTTCCATGGTTTTTTTGTTGCTTCGGTGAAGAAGCATGATTTCACTGTGAGTAGCCAGGTAGAGATATACTCCATAAAAGCTCGTTCTTTTGTACTGTAGATAAGTCTTCAAGGTGGGAAAGGTGTCCAGCAACTGGAGCAGAAAACTACCAGAAATACTGCTAGGTGAATGTACGTAATATCCATGGAGACCTTTGTAATTCTGATCTGGGTGACAGCTGTGCTGTTAGCTGTGTTCTCTTTCAGTGCCATTAGTGAACATACACTTTTTAGGCTGAAATAGAAATCCTTGTTCACAGAACTGGTTCACTCAGGACTTCTAGGGGAGGACAGTTTAGATCTTGGGCCGGATTCAGACCATCTAACTCGTGTATCTTGACTGAGATGCCTGACTTAGGAGTTTGGGAGCACTCTCATGTGGAGACCATCTGACTTGGCTTCTGCAAATGTCTCCCTCTTTCTCCTTGATATTACAGCATTTCTAGGGCAGCTACTTTCCTAAATTAGGGACCTCACCAAAGTGCCGTCTGTTAGGGGAATGACACTGGGCTTGGCATTAGCAGACCCATGACCTATTGCTGCTTTTTTATTGGAGGCATTACACTTGCGAACTTGAACAAAGTCAACATTTTCCTTGAAGTTGATATGCTTCAGATTTTGACCAAGGTCTTATTTAAAATAAGAGCTCATTTTCTCCTTTAGTACAATGTGATCGTTAAGCAGGGAGAAAGAATTTCAGTGAACGATACAGGTTGTCAAAGATGGCCTTTCAAAATGTCCAAAAATACTCCTCAAAATGGGTTATAGTTACCTAGCAGTTTCCTCAAGAAAAACAGGGAATTCATTAAAAAATTAAGTGCTTTTTGTGTACTCAAATACTTAATTTTTATGTTAATGAAGTCAGTCAGTCTGGTTGTTGCAAATTTTAAGATGTGTAGAGAGGATTAAAAATTACACACCCCCCCAACATTTTGAATTGCAAAAATGAGCTATTATTTTAAATTCTGGTTGAGAAAATGAGATAGAATATTTTACTTATTTAGAAAAGCTGTATTTTCTTACAGATATTTAAACTAATGAATTTGTTCTTTTGAGAAATCTTGTATTCTGAAATTAAGCTGCCATTGAATTTTCAGTTGGAATATTTTATTGTTGTAAACCAGAGACAGCTAACTTGGATCCTTCATAAAACCTATTTAGTCAAAAATATTAGAACACTGAAGTGGGTTCAGATTACGTTAGAAAGCACTTGTCGTATTCAAAATCATTGGCAGAGAAAGGATGATGAAAACATAAGTAATAGAATATCTGTATTCCTGGTTGTATGCTTTAGGTATTACTATTCTATGTATTTTACATCATACGTTCTTCTATAGTCAGTCATGTATGTTTAGATTTATGCAAGCTGAGTGAGAACATCTTCTAAAGAAAATACTACTTTCGGGTGGAGTGGTTTTCCATGCTTAAAGTTAAGGGTGATAATTGCATGGTATTTTTAAGCACAAGCAGTATTTGGTAACTCTGTAATAATTACACTGATGTCTTCTAGTTTTTGCTGTTCTCACTAGCCAGCCCTTGAAGGGAAATATTTTGTGTGCACGTTTCTGTTGTCTGCCTTGTGTCAGAAAATGCATGTAAAATGCTACTAAGTCTGACACCTACTTTGTCTCCAGTGTTTTCCTTGTGTAAATGACTACCCAGCTGCATGGAAGTAGGAAAAATATCTCCCATTTCAAACAAAACTTGCAGCTTTCTGGAGGTTATTCTCAGTTGAAGTCAATGAAAGAGAATGTAACTGGGCTTGTTTTATGCGAGATAAACAGGCATGAGAAAGTCTGAGAGATTAACTTGGCTCTCCTTTTTTGGTGAAGGTTTCTGGCAAGTAAAATGCATGGATGAAATTAAATTAACCCCACCACCCCCCGATTCATGTATGAGGGATTTTGCCATACACTTTTTTTCATCCAGTTTTATGGACAACATTGAGGTTTCCACTGTCTCAAAAGTCCTAAGAGCAAGTTTTTGACTCTTTGATAGCTGAAGTAAAAAGAGACACTGTTCTATCTATGAAGGAAGAATTTAAATTTTAACATTAAAAATGTAAAATAGAAGCCCAGTTACAAGAGAGTAAGCTTTGTTGAATGCACTTTTGTATTGTGGTATTTTAGAAAAATTGCTCAGTAAAGATTTTTTAGCACAGAAGCATAAGAAGATAATTTCCTTTTTTGACATGCTTTACCTTTGCAAAGTTACTGGGCTGTTGACAGGTACAAGAAGACATGTGCTACACTTACATGTTATTAGTGCAGTAGGCTTTGAAAAATGTCTAATGCATTGGCATATCTGACAATTTAGGGTATTAGTTAACAGTAAGACTCTGTAAATAGAGTGAATTTTAGCTACGACTGCTGACTTGAGCATTCAGTCAACATCTGCAGTACAGGGCTGAACTATTTACAACAAATAATGCCGTTTTATGCTATAGAGATGGAAGTTGGCGTTATACAGTGTGTATGGCTCACTCTGAGAGCAGTGGTAATTGCAATATATTGAAGTTTTGCATTGTAATAAAAATAGAGACCATTAGTGGATACCATTTATGTCATTAGTATTTAGTGGCTGTGTGTTGCAGCTTTTTTAGTGCTCATAAAACTGTCTCTGCTTGCAGATATGTGACAGCACTGATATAAATTTAAATGTTTAGAAATCCATAAGACATAAAATATAGATAGTAAATAGGGGCATAACATTATAGACAGAACCTTAATAATTTGGCACACAAATGTTTATATATTTGCATGTCTAGTGCAGAGATTAGCATAATGGTGATCACATTTATATTACGGAAGAACTTGATTAAACAGACAATAACAAATAAGGTAAAACTGAAGCACATAATGCAGCAGAGAATTCTTTCAGGTCCCCAAAAGGGATTTTTCTCTTTATAGTCTTTTTACTAGTGATGATGTTAATTAACCAATAAAGAAAAAAATAAGGTTGTTAGGGAACCCTAAGATAGAGATTGGCTGCTGCTTCTTTAACAGTAAAGGAGCCAGCCAGCATAGGGAAGGTCATATTGTGTCTAGACCAAAACAGCAATGTCTTGTAAGGAATTTGGAGGGTGGCGTGAGGGCAGTGAAGGAGCTGGCTGAGGAAATTGGAGGGCAGGGTGGGAATATAGCCCTGGAGGATTTCCCTAAATACCAAGCGTTGGACGTGAGCCAAGTGTGCAGGCCACATTGTTTGGGCTTCCCAGTATAAGATTTTTGTTTAAGAAATTAAAGAAATTTGGAAGCCTGTTTGATTTCGATGCAAAAGATCTCTGGGAAAGCTGTCGTCTTCCTTTGATTTAAGGAATGTCACTTGGATTCTGCTGGCAGTTATTCTAGGATCTGTAGGAGGTTCCTACCGGTGTTGATTTTTCCTTTAGGAAGTTCCCACAATAGTTGATTTTCCTTTAAGAGATTACCCATGGCGCTTTACTGTCCCTGGTTTCTGTGTCAGTGACAGATTTGAAGCAAGAGATTCTGAGACTTGTCTTCTGCATGCCCCATCCCCATCTTTTTCAGCTTTGACCTTTACATCCTGGAAACACCCTGGAGGTTTGTTGCAGAGCTCTCGGGGGATTTGGAAATCAAATTACACAGCACTAAGGGAGAACACAGAAAACTATAAAAACACTTCAGTCATTAGGAGTGAAGTGACAGGAAGCAGTGTTAGAGAATGAATCTTCCCAATTAATTTTCCTTTCAGAGCCTTTTTCTCAACATTTTTCATCCTAAGTGTGTATGAATGCTTTGGCGACATTTAGTTGTGTCTTTCAGAAGAAAAGAAAATCTTCGATAAACCTTCTGAATCTCTTGATTAAACAGTGGTCGCGCCCTGATCGTTACGGATCCTTGTAGTTGGGTGGGAAAGATGAGAGTGTGGGTGATGGTGGGAATATACATTTGCAGAAAGCTTGCGGCTTTCATTAATAGTTGCTAAGGTTAGAAAAGGAGATGCTTTCCAGGAGCTTGAGTAATAAGCAGAAATGAAACATAAGCTTTCTGTACAGTGAATATAAATAATTCCTTCTGTGGCTCCTAGTATTTTCTACAATCTAACTATGGAAAGTGTTAAACTGGAAATCTTATTGTTCCTTTACAAAACATATTTTTGTCTGTTTATCCGTTCAAAACAGACTAAAATGTAAATCTGTAAAAGCAGCTTCAAAGCAGCTATTTATATTCATCTAAATTCTGAAATCTTTTTGAAACTTTTGGTTTTATTTCTGATTGTGGAATTCAGTGTCACTTCTTAGCACACTGAACACTGATGGCTTTGAACGTACAGTATGGCGCAAAGCGATAACTTGGCAGTGCGCAGTACCCTGCTGAGAGACAATTCTAAAGGAAAAGTGATTTTTATGCTGGGGTTTTGGTTGATTTTAGAATTAGGGAAAATATTAAAGAGCATAAAAAATCTTTTAATTCCTCTCTATACCACTAAATCACTTGTTATTTTATTTATCCAAGCAACAGCTACCTGAGAGCAGAGGCTGCTTTCTTGAAGCCATTCACTACATAGAATTGTACTAAAGCCACCGAGGGACTGAAATTGTAATACAGGTGAACAGACGAGTTTTGCAGTAGAGAGTGTTACGCTTGACTGGGTCTGCACACAGTTACCAAAAGCATATATAAAGGAAGAAGAGTATTAGAATGGTTTAACAGAAGTAAGTGAGCTCCCTAAACCTATTGTGCCATAAGGCAGAAAACTGGGTTTCTGTCAAAACCTGGGTGAATCTGAAAAAAACGCCATCATTCAAGGTATTTGTATTGGAGTAGTTGCAGTAAGCATAGTTACAGTAAAGCTTGATGCTGAATCTGATGTAGCATATTCCGTTAAGTGGGGCAAACAGATGGAATATTTTGAGTTGGAGATGAATGCCGAAATGGTGGTGCTTGAAAGTACCTGTAGGACTATGTAAAGCAGATTTTCTTATCCTTGATGAAATGTTTTCTCTTCCTGTAGGTTCTTACATCCATTTCTAAGTTCACTTTCATTCTGACTGCAAGGTGATACTCGGTATCTAGTTGCGCTCTTGTACTTGCTTATATCTTGCAGGTAGACAGTATATTATCCCAGATTCTTATGGGGCATTCAGCCTTAATAGGTTACCCAAATTACTACAGGTCACAGCTGAGATGCATTAGTGGAATTTAATAGGAAAGCTTGCCCAATAGTGGCTCTGCTGTTCTTACTGCTTGTTACTGCTTTCATAAGAAGCACAGGAGATTATTGAAAGATGTGTTTATAAAATATACAGTGTGGTACAGCTACACACTAGGTTTATGCCAAATTAGGTCTTGAACCTGAATGGATTCAGGCGTCTACTGCAGTGTAGATTACAGTTCAGCGTGTGACCTCACACATGTAGGTTGGCCTCCTCCTGGCTTATTTAATCCATCTGCAAAATTGAGAAAAACAAGTACCTCCATGAAAAAACAGGTATGCATCTGGGCCCAACTGTCCTGGGTAAATAAATTACAGATAAGGCAGTGGCTCAACTAGAGGGATAATAAAGAGGAAATGTAAGTCTCTTTGTCCCCTACGCACATTTATCATTAACTTAGTGGCATACTGTGTTTACATTTATTGGGTATATTTAGTCTCACTGGACTTCCAGCAGAACAGATCTGGGGTCATCGTCTTTTCTTGCAATTCAGTACACGAGAAGCACTATGTGGTTAGTCGTATTGGAGGGAACATAGGCAGCAGGCTTTAGTGACTTGCGAATGAATCAATAAAGCATGTTCCTGTAGGTTTCTGAATTGTCTCTTTCATTAAGAATGGAATTGGGCAGTGGAAGATCGATTTTTCTGGCAAATCAGAGGGGTTTTTTAACAGTCCTTCATTTAGAATGTGGATTTTTGGAGTCACAAAGCTTCATCAAAAATATTATGCAGGATTTAAAGTGCAACAAGAACCATAAATGGTTCAAGTGTCCTTTTTCAGAACACTTTTGTGAACTCAACATCACACAGGACCTGATCTTTAGCAGTCCCCATAGCTGACTAAACCAGTGGAATAGCTGCTGAGCTCCCCTAGCTAAGGAACACGGCTCATGGAGTAGCCAACATGATGTCGGCAAGAGATACTTGGAAAGGGAAGTGTTCCCAAAGAACTGTTACTATTGTCTAAGCGTATAACTGAGAATTGTGTCTTTGTATATCATAATTGCTTACAACAGCTCTTGACGGTTGGGATCTGTGATGTAATTAAACTCTGCTTGAAATGCAGTCATGCTTTAGAATCGTCTGAAGTAATGATTATTGTACAGGTATAGAACAGGCTTAAGTTTTGGCAGAGAGGTGTTTTAAATCTACTTATTTTTGCTTCCTTACCATGTGGCTGTGAAGTTCTTAAGACACTTACCTTTACAGGTGCGGTTCATCTGAAAATTCTTTTCCTGCATGGTACATACAGGCTTAACTGCGTGGTCGTACACCTTGGCTGTATGCTTTCAGGGTAGTGTAACTTGCTTATGGATAATGCAATGTTCACCTTGGAACCTATGCTTTTAGTACAGATGTGTGCCTTTCTAGCATCTTGAACCAGAGTGTTAGTGTCATGGACAGGCAAGGGCAGTGCTGAATATGCAGATCTTAATTTTTTAACAGGCTCATCAAATAGGAATTAGTATTTGCAAAAATACTTGTATGTATTTGCAAAGGGAAACATGGATGAGCCACAGTGCTGAGCCCAGACAAAAATCAGCTGAATCAAAATCAAGAGCAGCATCAACAGTAATATGCAGAAACACAGAGCTTTATTAAGAATTGATAAATTGCTGGTCATTACTTTCCACATAGATAATGTTGTAAGATGTTGGCTATCAACAAGTCGCTACCTATTCCAGAACAAGTCTAAACCAAATACTTTATCGTAATATGTATCTTCACCTGTTACATAGCTTTAGCTTGCATCTATGCATCTGCAGAAGATAATGGTGTTCTCCAGTAAGTCTCCTGAGAGGCAGTTACATTAATTTTCTAGTAATTACTGTGTAAGAATTGATCCATGTTACCTACATATAAAGAGTTTATGAATTATTCATTGCTTGGTGCAAACCTGAATCTTGATCCTGCCCTGTTGTTCCCTCCGTGGGGTACCTGTATAGACATCCTTCCTAGCTGACTGTGGAAGTGTGTAGAGTTATGGTTATCCCTGAAGGATGTCCATAAATGCTATACATACATACAAACCTGAAATGTTACAGCTCTGCTTGCGGTGCAGCAATAGATGCTGCTGGTACAGTGCCTTAGTGGGTGGTTTCTAGTTCGGGTTTCTGTTACACAGTCATAATTTGTGAAAGAGCTTTAGCGTTGTTATGTCGCAAGCCTCAGTGATCAGGAACTTGATTAAGGGTGAGTGAACTTTGCAGGATCTAGAGGTCTGGCTAAGATAACAGAAATCTGAATAGTTTCTCAGAGCTTAACGAGAGGCGGGCTTTTCTTTTCTCTGAGTGTTTTCAGGTGGCAATCTTTCCTCTTCAGTGGTGTATCAATTTTTGTTGGATGCCTTATCATCTGGAATTAGGAGGTAGCAAGCTGAAGCTATGTGCTTATTTTGTCTAGAGCAGAACATTCCTTAGTTGGGATGAAGGTCAGTAGATGTTTCTGAGGAGCTTTCCTAAGCAGGGTTTTATTACCGTCTTTGTGTCCAGAGGAGAACGCAGCTGTAGCCATGTAGAATTCTCTGAAGCAATTCATAATGTAATAGCCATAATTAAGGATCTGTCACACAAGTGAATAAGAGAGGAGTAAAAGACTGGTCATTACTCATTGTCATGTTTACAGGAGAGGTTAAACAGCTCTCACTGGAGACAAACTGATAGCTATCGCTCTGGGGGAATATTTTTGCACTCACTAAAGGTGAATTGGTGTACGTTATTTATTTTGATTTTCACAGGTTCCACTGCAAAGGTGGCCCAGGTACTGAAGGATTTATTCTTTTTTACTTGAGAAAAAATACCTATTCAAGTCAACAAGTAGTTTGATTGAATGAGGGCAGTGAAACTAGTCCATAGTGGGATTTTTTTAAAAAGAGAGGTGAGTGGTATTTTTCTTTCAAAATTTGAGTATGGTTAAATGAGAGGAAATGGAAAATCTGGTAAGCGGGTTGCCCTAAAATTAGAACTGTCCCTCAAAGCTGTGGGCAAATGCTCTCTGTGTTAAACGTTTCATCATTTCCTGATGTGAGTGCCCCAAAAAGGAACGTATTTGGATCCGCTCAGGAGGAAGAGAGCATAGGCGACGTCCTTGATCCTGGACTTCAGTGAACCCTTCACAGTAAAAAGACATGCTAAGGATGCAAAGGTAGCACGCACTTGCTTGCATGTTTCTGAGTGGTAGAATTGCTCATAGCCTGATGAGCGCAGCTCACCTGGGTTGTAGCATCCCAGCACCTCCATGGGACCAGAGTACAGGCTGCCAGAGCGCTGTGATCAGAGGAAAGTAAAAAAAAAAAAGTCAGCGAGTGGGAGTGACAGCCTGACACGCTTAATTGAGAAGATGTGCTTTTAAATGAGTGAGTATGGAGTAATGAATGCTGGTGTAAACTGCTGAGAGGAGGTGATGGGTTTTTTTCCATTTGCAGATTAAGACTGGAAGTATTCCAGGAAGAGACATTTTAGCAAATAGGAGTTACAGGGATTGATGTAGAAGTAACTAAGTAAAAATCTGATGTAGGAGGTCAGACCAGAGCAGCTGATGGCCCCTTTAGATCTTGAAATTTTTTAAAATGTTAAACTGGAACATCTCTATGTTAGGGTTTGAATAGCACGTTTCAGTGGCCTTGTAACATCCCAAGCGGATTAAGGCTTGAAATGGGATTGTAATGTTTGCATGAAGGCATGTTGCATGCCTGAGGACAGTTGGCCTTATAATCCTTGCTTGTGTAATGGAGCTAGCCAAACAGTGGACATGAGCAGTTTAAAAAAGACAAATGTGGTGTGGATAGAAAGGAGAGTCAGTGAATATTAAAAAAAATGTCAGGCTGTCATAGAAGGATAATACTGTCTTTTGGCTTTGGTTCTGCAGCTGGGCATTTAAAGCCTGATGTAACTCCTCCTGAAGTGAGGGGCTGAGGGAGTGCTACTGACTTCAGGGGGATTGTTTTGAAGACCGGGGTAACTGATTCTTAGTGGACTGGGACAGAGAAGCCATGCTACTGACAACACAGTCTTCTTTTCCAAGGCTCTTTTCAAACCCTGATAAAATTTGAACTATAAAAGGAGGTACATACACAGTAAGAATTTGGTGAAGAAAAAATCCAGAATGAAAATTTTGAGTCTTGTGCTTCCCCTTCCTCCATTAAGCCTCATGTGGGCTTTGTATGAGCCTAGGAAATATCCATGGAAGTGGTCTCCAGTTACTGATAAACAGCGCTGTGGGACTATGGGGTGGAATAGGATTAGGGCCTTTACCAAAATTCCCCAGGGTGAAATATTGCCACTTCTGTCTGGATAGCAATAGTTGCCAAAGCCTGTCCTTTGGGATTGATACCTTGTGAGAACACCCAACCAGCAATCTTAACTATGCTATTTTAATGTTCTTAGGCAGAGGTTTGTCAGTTAAAAAAAAAAAAAAAATTATTTTAACTTTCTGTATAGAAAAATAAAGCATTGCAGTTTAAGAGATTGTGTTAAAGTTAAAAAAAAAATATTTACCCAAACCAAAATTCTTTTGCCATTTAATTTCATGGCAACGTGGAGTCCCTTAGGCATTTATAGTGTTTTGAGATGGCCTTCTTACTCACATAGCCCACTTGGTTACCTACCAGCTCTGCGTGATGGGTTCACAGGTTGGTATGGTTCACTGTTATCACAAGAATTCGTTGAAGACTATAGCAATTAAATATTTTTGTGGCCTATTATCATTTTCCAAATACTAAATGATTCTGACAAATTTTCTCAGAGAGATTTGACAGCTGACCCGTAGACTGCACTGTGTTTGCTTACATATTTAAGCTACTAGTATTTCTAGGAAGCTACAGTTTATTAATTCATTATTATTTTATTGATGTGCAATTGATGTCTTATTAAATGTAAATTAGATATTTGGGAATAGTAATTTAATGGGACGAGGCAGGTGAGACTCCCCCAGGATAGTTTGTAATGAAGCTTCAAATTGTTAATAATCCTAAACTCATAAATAAATTATTAAGGGTGAAACAAATGCAAAAATACTGAAATAAGCTGTGAAAATGTTAAGTGGTGGTGAACAGACACATAATCTGCTGGGAGATCTGTGTGATAGCGTACATTTGGCATTAAGTCACGGAAGTCAGAATCACGTCAATGCTCCTACTCCTTCCAACCATTTAATGTTGAGGCGTGTGCGTACCCCTCGTATCCCATTATTATGCTGTGCCATTCTGTTCGCAGACATTGTGCTTTGCCTGGGAACAGTGTTAATTTAATACAGTCGGCTGACCTCGGAGGCACTGAAATGACACGGCAGCAGCAGTCCAGAGCGCTGCTGCAGTATATCCTGCTGTTAGCAGAACCGTTGGGGAGACCATGTACTTTTCTGGACAGTTGTCTGCAAACTCTTTTGGGAAAAGGCCGGGGCGAGAGGGGGGGGACACGACATGGGACACTGGCTCTTTGACCACACTTAGAGTATCAAGCAGGACACATCCTCTCAGCTAGCTTTCATCTTCTTCACGGAAGACAGATTTCCCAGTTGCTCCTCTGATTGTCTTGAAGAGTTAGCAAGGAGACCATAGATCTCCCTCAGATAAAAAAGAAAGGAGACCCTACCCTTAACGTAAGAAAAGAAGGGATGTAGAGAAGGAGAGGATTCTGTTAGTGTAAGTATTTTCTGGTTGGTTTGTTGTGGGTTTTTTTGCATCCCCAGAATCCTGCAAAGGTCTTAGGAGGTCCAAAAAAACCACGTTCCTTCAGTGAAAACCACCACTGTCCCAGCTTTTAAAGACAGGGCTAAATCCCAAAGGAGTACTCTGTATTTTGTACTGAGAGCAGTGGGAATTGCAGAAACTCAGCACTTCATAAAATGCTGCTGGTAATTTGAAGAGTTAAGTCATGCAGCAGGTTAGCAAATGTAAAGAAGCTTAGTGCCTAAAACGAATTCTGTGATACATCTGTCAGTGGAAGCAGGGGATACACAGAATGCTGGCAGTCTGGCCCCACGACCATAGTGTTACCTGTAGGTAGTGGTGACACAGGCATTCGGATAGGGATTTGGATGTTTCCAAGGCAGAATTTTGGCCCAAAGTCATTTTGGGTAGCTTGATAGATGCTTTTCCTGTAACATCAAAGCTGGGGGCACTCTTGTTACTCATGTGGTGTTTTTGAAAAAAAGCTCAATTAAATGTTTTCAGAAAATAAACAAAGAGATGGCTTAGTCACTGGCTTAGACTTTCACCTAAAAACATATTCCAGGAATTTTATGGTTATTGAATGGCCCGAAGAGTTGCAAACTAGAAATTGGCTTAATACAAGGTACAGAAAAAAGACAAATATGCTGCTTCTCTGATGAAAGACTTTGGTTGCTAGAAGAAGAGCATATTCAAGTGTTTGTTTATGTTACTGGGGTTTTAGCAGCATGGAATAAACAGATAACGCTATAGCATTTAAATAATGCTTCCTTAAACAGTGAAACTGTAACCTAATGAGGAAATCACAGTAATCACATTCCCTCAAAAACTGAGAATTATGGTATCTCTGTAATTAAAGTAGGTGCTGTATTTTTCAAGCATAAATCTGCTGGCTAATACATTTTAATGTATTTTTGTAATTACAGATTTTGAAATCAACTTGCTGTTGAAAAATAGAAAATTCGGATCCCTCTCCCTAACAAGGTAAGGTCAGAGAAGTCACTTGTGTGATTTGCAGCATCCATAGTGAAATAACGTTCTTTTTGGTAGCTGTGAATGGTTATTCCTCTGCATCTGCCAGGAGACCCACAGATGTGGAAAACAGATCCAGCTTGAATCATTCTTCTCTTTTTCCCTGATGTGCCAGTCCAGCATGGTCTGGTGGAACTGTTGGCAAGTTCCTGTCCATACCGTCACTGATGCTTTTCTCACGAGCCACATTAAGCAATCGCTTGGGTCACCATGTCTGTTCCTCCTCCGTCACCTACCTGCACAGGCTCGGCTTAGAATAAGGTCTGGAGTTCCCTGCTCTTGATGTTGTTTGCACACTCCCCAGATTTCTTTGACTTCTGTCAGTGTGACAAAAAAACCCTTCCCAGGCTCTGCTTGCTGTAGGAGCGCTGAGAGACAAATAAATGATTTGCAAGATCACTGCCACTTTCTCATTTAGGAACAAGAGAAATCTCGAGGCTAGTTTCACATTCGGGGCTCCTCTTCTTGCTGTTTTCTTGTCCTGCAAGAAAATAAGATATAAATTACTTGAAACACAGCACCTTCTGCAGCTTTTATGCAGACAAAGCTGTTACTGTAATTGAGAGAATTTTATCTGTCTGTAAGAACTGAAAGATTAAATGGGCATTAAGTAGACACTTAAGCTGTTTGGGGCCCTATGCACCGTTGGTGCATGTACCTAAAGCCGGGCTGAGGGAACATAGCAAACATCCTGCAGCCTCCAGAGACACCTACAAATTTGTGGTTCTGCTTTTGCCCTTGTCTCCCTTTAAAATGCTGCTGCTACTGTTGTTGCTGCACATCTTTATTCAAAGTTACATATGTTGAGGTGGAGTAGAGCATAACATTTATAGTAATTGGCAAAATGAAAGAGGAAACAAAAGAAAAGGCCAATAATGCAAGACTATCATTAAGTGCCAAATATAATTTGTCAAAGGTGTTCCTTCTAAATAGATGGAGGCAGCATTTTGTCAGGTCGATATCGCCTCAGTGACTCCAGTACAGTCTTGGTAGCTTTTGGCTAACAAATATGAAGAATTGTGGTATGCCCTATGCTTAAACAAGACAACCAAAGAACTTGGTGAATTAGTAACCCTTGACTGTGGTCAGAAATCCCTGTAAAACTAGGATTAGCAATGTCCAAGGGTTGCAGCTGGTACAAATCACATATATGGCCTGATTAGCTATGAAGCCAGCCTCGTAGATCAGTCACAGCCAAAAGTGCAAAGCTCGACAGTAAACTGAGCTCAGCAGTAAATATTACAGCTCAAGGCGTACATGCCCTGGTTCTTGGTGATGTTAAGGGAAAAACATCTATTGACTTCATTTGGAGTTTGAGCTGCCCGTTGGAGGAAGCGCATTAGATATTTAGCGCAGCTGTTGCCTGCCTTCAGCTGCGCATCTTGCCCAGCCTGATTAATTTAATTACCAATATAATGTGTTCTTGCTGCAACTTACAGCTATAATATGTTCTTACTCAGTGTACTGTGGTGCAGCTGTAACTCAAATACTGTGTTTTATTTCAGAGTACAAGGTGGGAATAGCGGAAGCAGGTGTCATACAACAGAGGGGTAATCTCATAGTAGGAAATGGCATTTCAATTAAATTTTCAGAGGGGGAACAATATTCGAGGTATTTTCTGTATCAAAACATCAGAGTAGTCTGTTGACAGAAGCAATAGCTCATTGTTTCTTAACTGGCTTTTGTTAGACTTCACTGTGCAATGGGAGTCCCTGACTCTGGCAGCTTCTGTGGAGATGAAGGTTGCCTAGACTAAGCAAACCTTAAAAACTTGCCCCAAGTCCACAGAAACAGTCTTTGGACTGGAATCCAGGCATCCTGACTCACAGCCGGCACAACTTAGACCTGGGACTAAATGCGCCTCTCCAATATCGCCTAGAAGGAAGGTGTCATACATACGCATGCATACAGAGCTGTGCCTCTGACAGCCTCGCACCTTGCGGAAGCTCTGCAGCAGGAAGGTGGTGCATCATGGCTGCATTTTTCGTCAGGAGAATATGCTAATTTTTTACTGCGACAGCTGTATATAACCTGACAATTATTCTCTCCAGTCTCTTGGATTAACTTCATCTGTGGTCGAGTACAGAATTCCCAAGTGCTTATGCAATAATCTAACAGGCCTTTTCTAATTTTTTGAAAGCTATGTTAATGTCATTTCTTAGGTGTCAGCGTCTATTTTTCAATGCCAATCCATAGTGAATCATGCACACACAGCAAAGAAGAGAACCTGCCGCAGCTCGTGAGCCGCAAGAAATGTCAGCTGGATGACTATGTAAGGGGTTTGCAAGACTGCCAGTAATTTTTTATATTCAGAGTTAAATAGAGCAATAAGATGGAATTTAAGCTTTAGTGCAATGGATTGAGACTCTTCAGTCAATCAAATTATAGTTCAATCAGTTCATTTTAATCACTTCTCTGGAGAGAAGTAAACCCCTATGTTGAAGAATATGCAGCAATTTTATTGATGGAAAGTTTAATTGTTTCATTTTTTCCTTACCGTCTGTAACACACTAGACTTTTAATCAGTGGGAACTGAAGTTATAATGAAGTAAAGTCCACTTTCCACAGTTCACAACTAGCTGAAAATAATTGGGTTGAGACTCCCATCCAGACAGTGTAATGCCTCTGGCATTTTCCTGAAAACTACACTTAATTGCTTTGCTGATGTTGTTAAGTGGTCCTGAGGGGGATGAAGTAGTAAAGCTGCCCACATATGCAGGGAAACAATACACAAAAAAATGTCTTACAAGGTCCTTAAAGGAGGACCAACTAGTGACTAGGAGACAATATATGGCTTTTTTTTGTTTCTTTTCTATACCAGAGAGAACACACAGGAGAGGCTGATAAAATAAACTGTGGAAATTCTATAAACACTAACAGCATTTTTATTTAAGGGCAGAAAGCTTGGGACTAGAAGTACAGAAAACAGCAAGGCAGACCTCTTGCAGTCAAACCTGTGACTTAAGGCGAGCCCAGCTCACTTGGCATTGTTATGCTGGGCACCGTTAGCGTGCTGCCTGTCTTCAGCACCTTGGGCTGAGGAACAGATGTACTGTGGTCCCCGGGGAGGGAGGACAGCTTGCTCTCTCTGCTCTGAAGTGACAGGACGCGAAGCAGCTATGAGCTGAAAGCCTTGTCCAGGCATCGGTGGGACCAGCGAGTGTACCCCATTAGGCTCTAAACGTAGCCAGAGAAGGAATAACGCTTGGAATTTCTCCTTATTTAGCGCATTCATGGGAAACCCTCCTCAGCTGAATGGTGTTTGGTTAAAATGATGAATTAACGGCTAGACTCAAGGACGTGAGTGAGGTAGTGCCCGTGAACTTGAATCAGGGTTGGAGCTGGAGCTGTTTGGGGGCAGCGAGGCCAATAGGGCTAATTTAGCTTCAAGCAAGTGGTTGGTTTGTGAGTTTTTTTTCCTTGTTTATTTACATATGCAGGCACAGAAGAGTCTCTCTCCGCAGCCTGACCTTCCTCAGCTGGTACCCGTGTAAACTTCAGTATGGCCTTTGCTCATTTTATTCTTGCTTTCACAGGCTCTGAGCTGAACAACTGCCCCCTGAGGACTTTCTAGAAAGGAACATAGGCAAAATTTAGGCACTGAATTCTAAAGCTGAAATCTTAAAAGTTCCCTTAACCTTACATTGACCCTGGGGGGACCCCTCAAGAGCCTCCAAGTCGGTACCTTGAATTTTGGTCAGCAAAGCTCTCCTGGCACCTGAAATGATGCTTTTTCCATTGGAACGTGCGTAAGTCTAGACAGGATTTGAGCTCCATGTTAGCCTGGCCGAGCCCCATAATACTAACAAGCTTTAACACCTATTTCTCATGGGGCGAAATAGTAACCCCCCATGTGCAGGAGCCGCCAGCCATATGCCAAGGAGATCAAGCCGTCAGCTTTGAGATAGCACTGGGAGTAGCCCATTGTGTCTAATTTACTCCGCTTGCCTGCCTCTGGGAGAACAGCTCAGCAGCAGCAGCGGGTGAGCTCTGCTGTTCCTGGGGTCCCTTTGTGGGATGAGTAACGTGGTATGGAATGGTTCTAGCAAAGGCAGCCAGTGAGGACTATGTTGTGACAACTGATGGGAGACTCTGCTTGGGTTTTGTGCTCTTACTGATGCTGAAGGACTGCAGGGACCAGGGCAAATCTTCACTGCAGAGGAAGAAAAACCCACCTGTGTGAAACTTGCCACTGTATTGTCTGGCTGTTTTAGAGGGTCCTCTCCCCTGACCCTTCTTTTGGAGACAGGGTCACTGTCCCAGAAGGAGGGATTCTTCCAGGAACCGTGATGCGATGCTGTGCAGCGCCGCTGGCCAGCTGGGCCTCACTTCGGAGCAGTCCCGCTTGCTGGGTCTCAGGTGCTTTAAGTCTCACCCTGGGTCTGAATGGAAACAAGGAAGAGCGAATGATTTGACACACATTCTCGGGATTTGACATACCGTATGGTTACACCAGGGCACGTCCTCCAGATGAAATCCAAAACGTGTGTTCCTGTGCAGGCACAGATCTGACTGTTCCCTTGATAAACCATTCACGTGGAAAGATACAATTTGCTTGGTTGTCATCAAAGCCAGTGTATGTATTCATTTGTGGAAGCATGTCAGACACCATATGTCAGTAATATGCCTTTGATATGTTGGTGTCTGAATCATTTTTTTAGCAGCTGAATGGCATATGTTTGAATGTAAACATCTGTTCTATGTTTGCACTGTACTGTCTGTGTTCTTTATTTCTGTATTTTTCCCTTGACTAAGTTTGATTCAAACCCAGGAAAAGTGTGGGACTCATCCTGTTTTTAAAGAAATGGGGTTTCACACACACATGTGGCCAGAGTGTGTATTTTTTCGTAGATGAGAAGGGCATTTAAAAGAGAATTTTTTTCCCTTTCAATAACCAGAACAAACTCAGTTTCCAGGCAAAATAAAAATTTGATATGACTAGAAGTTTGTTAAATGAAAAGATTATTTTTTTAGTGTTGGGCGGATTCTGTAACGTATGGATTTACTGGAAAGCAATCCATGTAAGAGCAGTGTGTTAAACCATGATGACAGTTAATTGGTTTTATCCAGAAACTTTTCTGATGCAGTTAAAGAGCTTGCAGTGTAATAAATGACTTAATAAAGGAATGAAATAATACGCTATGTTTGTTAGGCTATTTATTATACATGGGTGAAACTGAAAACCAGCATCACACCAAAGGGATTCAAAAGCAGTTATTGCAGCTCATCAATCAAACGAGCCACTGGAGCACCATTCAGGATGCTACAGCCGGCCTAAAAGGCACAGTTCGGTCAAAAGTAATGAACAATATCTTACCATCACAGCAAACCGACGGGAGACATCAGGAACCAACTGGGGCAACCTGGCGAGCCTAGAGATGAGCGTCTCATGCTAAAGTGTGGGGAGGTGCTTAAGAAACACTGCCGAGCGAGCAACGCTTGGACTCGCCAGCAGGGTGGCAGGGGAGGCTCCAGAGGGGCGAGCTGGGTGCCAGCAGTCACAGGGCCTTCTTCAGTAAATGCTTCCGCTGGGCAGACGATCTTGCTCTCGGGCGTGTCCCACGACTGCTGGTTTCTGCCTCTTGAAAAGAAGTTGCCCAATCTAGCAACGAATAACAGATGTCAGCTCTTGGGGGGGGCTTCTGCAGTCTGGTCTTCCCATGCCATTTGTATGGCTCTGCTCAGGCCTTAGGAGGAAAAAAACCAAAACAGCCATCACATACAATGTAAGAAAATGAAATCTGACTAAATCCCAAAGCTTCGTATCGTCACAGTATCATAGCATTTCATAGCCACAGCTTTAAACAAACCAAACCAAACCAAGAGACGTTGAGTGCCGGTGGAGCCCACCAGCTAGTTAGTAAAAAATGACCAAAGTAGCCCAAACCGAACCTGCTGCAATGGCAAAGCCGATGCCCGGGCAATAGGAGGAGGCAGGCGGGCCGAGGTGCCTCGGAATCAGTGCCATCTTGTGGCACTTCATGATACTAAAAAAACCCTGAGCTACAAGAACTGCAAATGTCCTCAGAATCAACCACAGTTCAGAAAAATTGTGCGTGGTAAATGATATAAACCCCAGTAAGGATATGTAAATTTGGGCATAACTTCTGCAGCTGTGCACGGAGCAGCTCACAGCACCTGAATGATTAATGAGGCAAATGCCTACCAATTACGGATCGCTGAAGGTGCACAGTGAGTTGCATGTAATTATAAATCCTGAGAACAGATGGAAAATTTTGCAACATCAAACGCCTGCTCCTTATTAGCCATGCCCTGCTCTGCGCAGGCGGAGCAGCCAGGCCGCGCGGCTGCCTTGCTGGGGCAAGGCTGAGCCAACGGGCTGCCTTTACGAGAGCGTTGGCCCTGGGTTCAGGGCATGGCTGGCTGCAGACACGCAGGAGTCAAGGCAGGGTTGTGCTGAAAACAAAACAAATACACCCCAAAAGCACCCACCCACAGTGAGACCCCGGGAGAGCAGCACGAGCTTGCTTTTCAGACTCCGGCTGCTTCTGCATCGCTTACTTACGTGGTGTCAAACACTTCACTCCAGATCTTCGACGCGCGTTCCTGGCACCGGCCTTAGCCTGGGCCCACAGAGGCAGCTGCTTTTATGGACTCCATTTGAAAAAAAAAAAGGAATCCTAACACCTATCCTCCTCTCCCCACCTACCTAAATAGGTGGAAAGCACCTATACCTTTCATGTTGCCATTTTTTATATATATATAGACAAACCATAAAAAGCATAAGTAAGTAAATATACAACATCATGATATATATTGACCTACTATATAAAACAATATGTATAATACGCTATATAAGTGTTACTATAAATATATGGGTGCGTATATAGAAGGTAAATACATAAAATATGCATATAATATGTAACATACTGTATAAATTCTATAAATAAAAATAATATAGTTTTAATAAATGTGTAAAAGTTATATATATAGTGTATGTGTATATACACACACACACACATATATGTATATAAAAAGATGCTCGTTCCTAATAGTGACTGCTGCAGTATCGGCCGAGGACACGTATTGTTCCTAGCAGCGTAACATTCCTGGCATAAAAAGGAAGGCAATAACAGCAACTTGGAGAAGATGTAGAGGAGACTGGAGGCGCGCTCACGGTCAGCTGAGGCGAGCTGGTACACCGGGGAGACATTACCTCTTTACTGCATCAAAGGACGCTGAAGGAAGGTGGATGGACCCTTGCGTGCTGGTAGGTAACACCACGGCGCACCAACACTTTCAATTCTTCCTTGACTCATCACCTACTTTGAGGCTGCTCAAGCAACCCGGACATTTCCCACAAAGGCTTTTGGGGAGTGGTTATGGCACAGCAACAAAGTTACAGTCTTATTTCTGCTTTCTACTGTCTCTGGTCAAGTATTTGGAGATGTATTTTTTTTTTTTTTCTTTCAGTGACCGGTAAATTCTTGTAGTTTATAATTCTTGGATTAAAACCAGATTTAATTTTTTTTTTTTAAGGAAAATGCAATGTTATTTTTACCAAACCTTCTGAAACGGAAATCATTTTCATGCTACACACATTCCACTCAAAAGGCTTGAGCCTTGATGTTCACCGGGTATAATTTTAGTACTTAAGCAGTGGGCCTTTCTCAGAGATCATGGCTTTGCTGGCAAGTAGTTAGGTACAGCTGCCAAGTACGGTTGTGGGTTTGCTTCAGGTTTATTGCAGGGCACCGAATCTCTTCTTTGAGGACAGTAGAAATGCTATGATTTCAGCCAGCCAAAGATTTTAGTACATAAAGGAATCAATCAATAGTAAATTAGAAACTGATTTTTCCATGTTAATTTGATCACAAAGGAGAAAATGTCTAAGTTACAACATTGTCCTGAACTGTCACTGTGGGTTGTTACAGACACGACTATTAGCTCCAACTTGAACAAGGGAATTCTTTTTATTTTCCAAACTAGGCAAACTGCACTTTTATCTTATTTTTTTCTCACTCGTTTCCTGTTCCAGTAGCAAGTTTTAAGTTTTCTTTTCAGATGGGCTTGATTTTGTTCTATTTTCACACATAAAAATTCCCAATAAGCCATCTCAGAGGGGATGGTATCAGCCTGGATTCCCACTACCTTTCTCTGGCGGAGGTACGTTTAAGCATTATTGTGTTGCTCATCAGAGGGCCTGATGTAGCTGCGGTGTGACTGGGAAGGGACCTCCTTCTCATGTAGCCATAAAATACCCACAGCCTCTTTCATCATGTGGCTGGGGATTATGCGCCCTGCAACAATCTCGGCAGGAACAGAAGCAGAAAATACTGCAGCTGCCCTAGGGGGGTACAATTTGAATCCAGTTTGAGATTTGAATATCAGAGATACACAAACACCAGTGTTCCAGCACAGCCTTGTTGTTTTCAAAAATACAATATAGATGAGAGCTCACATTTCAAGAATTTCAAGGGGGTTTCATTTTAGAGTTTGGGCTCTAGCTTTTGGAGAGAACTTGGTTTTATAATATCCCAAATTATAAGGCAGTCAGAAATAACACTGGCTCAACTCTCCTAATGCAACATTTCCTCCCATTTCTTCACCTTACAAAGCTGGCCACAAAAAGTCCTGGTTTGCCTATAGGATTCATTACTGCATTATAGCTCCTTATATTAGAACTAGGTTTTCAAGCTAGCCCTTAGAGAGATTGCATTTCTACTTCGTAATGATTTTACCATTGGAAAAGCTCATCTAGAAAGATGCCTGGAAAACAATGAAGCCACTACGGGAATTCTTTTCTTCTTGAAGTATCTATCACTCCACGGTAGAAGAATCAGAAGGGTATGTTAAGCTTGCTACATCCTCTGTCAATCTTTTGTTTGATTATTACGTTATCAAGTTGCTTGCGCTGTGAGAGATTAAAACAGTTAGGTAAGTGCAAAGCATAGAGTTAGCGAGCACTTTGAACGTAAGTCAGACATCAAACTAGTTTTTGAAGTGCAGAACTACTGAGCTTTCACTTTGTCACACAAGCAGATGTTGCTGGAGGCAAGGAGGAAAGGAGCAATGCACTCCTTTCTTT
>NW_009259593.1:293489-339153 GCF_000687185.1 Egretta garzetta
TTAGATGCCTTTCAAACCTGTCTTCTGCCTAAGGGCTATCAGATGTGTGGCTGAGGCAAAGAGACAGATTTTTTCCATTGTGAATCTCTGTAACTTGAGGACGTGCTGCTCACTGCAGTAAGTAAATGGTTGGGCTGCTTTAGATCAGGGGAGGGTGTTATTAATTTAGGAGTCTGCCAATATTATTCTTCCCTTTTGCTCTACTTTAAGGAAAGTTCTGCCCAGTATGGGAATAAGCTACTAATGAGCAGAGATGAAATATCTCATCTAGGGGGGAAGACTTCATCCTGGACAGAGTTATTCAAAATCATGGTGCAGGTTAATTTAGCTTGAAAGATCCAACCAAATTATTTGCCCTACATATTACTTTTTGATAACTGTGGCCTGCCTTATGTACATTCTGGCTACCTTTTAATATCAGTGAGGATTTGTCCACAGGGGAATCCTTAAGTCTGGTGACTTTGCTATCCCATTACCTGGATGTCTATTTACTCTGCAGAATATGAGAAACATCTAGTAAATAACTCTCCATGCCCAATGAACTGGCTAGGGACCCTGGGTCTTCAGGTAATTACACTCATGCCTCTCACTCTTCAAGTAAAAAAGTGCTTCACTCTTACTTGTTGCCCTGGTTTCTGCTGGGACAGAGTTGATTTTCTTCCTAGCAGCTGGTATAGTGCTGTGTTTTGGATTTAGTACTAGAAGAATGTTGATAACTCACCGATGTTTTAGTTGTTGCTGGGTAGTGCTTAGACTGGCCAAGGGCTTCTCAGCTCTCAGCTCTGCCAGGTACACAAGAAGCTGGGAGTAGGCACAGCCAGGACAGCTGACCCCAACTGGCCCAAGGGCTATTCCATACCATATGACGTCATACTCAGCACATAAAGCTGGGGGGAGAAGAAGGAAGGGGGGGACGTTCGGGGTGATGGCATTTGTCTTCCCAAGTGACCGTTACGCGTGATGGAGCCCTGCTTTCCTGGGGATGGCTGAGCACCTGCCTGCCCATGGGGAGTGGTGAATGAATTCCTTGCTTTGCTTTGCTTGCGCATGCGGCTTTTGCTTTACCTATTAAACTGTCTTAATCTCAACCCACGAGTTTCTCACTTTTACTCTTCCCATTCTCTCCCCCATCCCATTGTGGGGAGAGTGAGCAGGCGGCTGTATGGTACTGAGTTGCCAGTCAGGGTTAAACCATGACACTTGTATCAATCTTTAAGTATGGATCTTCTTAATCTACAAGGAAATACACCGATTTTAACAGGTGTGAAATTAACGTACAGGCTCGTGATACAGGATGTCAAGGGTTTCAACAAGCATCAATAGAACTGCACCCATCTCCTTCAAACATAATAAGCTGTGCATCATTCCCTACAGATTTTTTTCTTCCTGCGCATGCATCGTATATACCTCCACTGGTATATATGCAAACCCCTCCATTGCTATTACATACATCTCCTTATAATAGAGCGTCCAAAACACCGTGCTGGAAAATGTTTTTGTGTACCTTACAGAGCGATGAAGGTTTGAACTGATGGACTGTCGGGGGCACCAATATTCATCTGTGTAGCTGCCACAACTCCACATTAGCATAGATCCTGTGTGTCGCTGAAGGAGCAGACAGCAAGGTTGGCACACACATAGGAAGGCAGGTTTTGGAGGGTGAACTAATGCAAATGCCACAGTTACAAAAGTGAGAGTTCATTTAGAAAAGTTCATTTGGGAACAGATCCTGCACCAGACTGTAACAATACAAAGAGGTGCACCTCAGAGTGAAGAAATGTGGACCATAATAATATTTTCCTATGCCTACTTCCTAAACAACTGAGCAATCTTGTTAAGATTTTCTGTTTATAAATAAATAAATAAATATTAGACATTGGAATTGTACATAAAATTATTTTTCCCCCAAGTATGTTCATGGTCATGCCTTTTCCTGTTAATGTGTAATCATTAGTGACCCCATGGTCAATTATTAACAAAATCTCACAGAAATCCCTGCTTTATAGGGAGAAACATGAAAATCTCAAGAAACAAGGTATCTGACTTGTAAACAGAATGCCTGCCTAAGACTAAACCTCATTAGGGAGAAGTCCTCCAGGCAAACATCCTCTCATTATTTATTGTCACGGTTTACTGAAGATTCCTCAGCGTAATTCACAATTGGTTTTTAAATAAATCTCTTCGTAGGGTAACATGTGATATTCCTGCATCTAAGCAGCAGGGTTAGCTGAAAACTGAAACAAGACCAAAATTTCACATATCAGGTACTCATAAACAGCTTAGAGCCTGACAATAATGCAAAAATATGACTGACAACATATGGCAGAAAAGTAAGGTAGCAGTGGCTGTAAGACATAATAATGAAACAGTAAGACTGCAAAGCAAAAGCAATTAGCAAACAAGTGTTAGTAATGAAGAATTATTTATAGTGAGGAACTCCTCTATAGGAGAAGGATGGTGCTGTGTTTATGATTAACACTTTAAGGCATAAAGGCCTTGGATTTAAGGCTTTGCTTCCCATCCTTCATCCCGGCTTCTAGAGGATCACTTGGGCCTAGGGTCTCAAAAGTTTTGAGGCACTCTGATGTCCTGGAGGTTTTGGTCTAAGCCCCTTAGAGCTCAGCTGCTCATCTGGAAATTAGGGATACTAAAGCTTCTCTTTCTTGTAGGGGATACTGTGAAGGAGAGGGTGCTAAAGACAGCATGATTTATCAACTGGGTTTGCTACGGATCTTTGCAAAGGGTTGAAAGTCTGAGGGATTTTCCTTACAAATCTTATCACATCGAAGGGTTAACTACTAATGCTTGTGCCTGAGGTGAAAAGTGCATGACCATTGTTTCCATTTTTTATTGCGCTAAACGGCTAAGACCTGTTAAAGCAGTCCAGAATACCTCAGAAATTTCCACCTCTAATTAGAACAGGGTGAAGTTCTCTTCAAGGAGAAAATCCTTTGGTGTGATCCATTTTTCTCCTGTAGTTAAAAATTCTTGGGCTGATTCAGCATCTGGGCTGAAGAGTTGGCCCCTGGAAGCACTTGCCTTCATTGCTCTTGAGCAGGCTGGAGGGGCAGCACGACGGAAAGTTTCTCTCCTCGCCAGAGGACACGCACGCAGGCCAGTGCTTGCCAGGGCAACGTCTCCTGAATCCCTCGCTTGGCTCTGCATCTACCTACATGAATAAATGATTCATTCTGTTAAATTTCATATTTATTACTTTGCATAACAAGGTTTCTTTACTAAAGTAATACTGTAGTCTAATAAATGTAAAGCTGATGAGGACAAAGAGTAAAATAACTGAAAAGGGCTTTTTTACTCATTGTGGTAGAAGGGGATATTAATACAAACAGATTGCTTTTTTTAGTGTCCCTATTATAGAGTCATGCCCACTCTTTGCTGAATGCATACCTATGAGACCTTGTGTGTGTGCAATAAAACCCTTAGTTTATTAAGCATTTTTTTCTAGTCTGCTATGTCAGTCTAAATTCACTTTGAAGGCAGGAATGATGGAATTGTTCAATATATTGTGTGCAGAAGGTTATGACCTCTGCAATCAGCCCCTGAAACACCACTGTCTTTCTACTTCTGGGGCAGCTGAAATGAATTACAACGTAGTCTCATAAAACCAGAACATTTTACTAAAGCTGAGGCCTCTGAATATGCAGAACTTGAGCATTTTTGTATTCTTTCTCATTTCCAAAATACTTACAATCTGTATAAGATTTAAAAAATGAAAACCAAACATACTAATTTTACTGAGTATCTTGTTTCTAAACATGGTCTCAATCCTGCAACAGCTCAAATGGATGAATGCCCTTATGCTTGTAAAAACAAATGCCACTGATTTCTGCATCCTTTTGTGTACATTTTGCAGGAAACATCTTAAAGTTGCCATTACATCACCTAGCAGGAAGATGCAGGTACATCTGCTGGAGTGCTGGACCATGCCATGGAGGGCATGCCTCTACACTGAGGCACACTCCTAACCTGAGGGGGTGAAATGCTTCTGGTTCGAAAGGGAGGCGGAAGGAATACCCTCAATGAAAATCTGAGACAAAAGTAACTCCTCAAATACCTGCCGCTGCACATGAAGATCCCCTGTTTGAAGGAAGACTGACCCAGCCAAATTAGAACACCTAGTGTAAAGCCATCATTGCTCCTCTGCATTTCCACACTAATCCTTTTTCTCTGTAATATACACAACTAAAATTATATCAACCACCACAACGATCTTTTCCTTCTGTCAACTCTCTACGGCAGCAGCTCTGCCTCCTGTCTGTGCTGTTACTAGCAGGGTAGCTCCAAATAATCAATTATTTCTCTTTCACACACAACAAAGGCCTATACAGCATCAGGAGGGCCCATAAAGTGGTAACCAACAAACAGAAAGTCAAGTTGCTGAAGTTTATCATTGGTGGCCCTATTCTGTAAAGCATTTAAACACCAAAGTTTAATAAAACTGCTGTAAATATTCAGTGCCCACAGTTCACCAGTCCCCTGTGTCTAACCACAGGTCTAACTTGCTTAATGGAACTTGAAAACGTTCCCAGCAGGATCCTCTGAACAGATGTAACTTATATAATGTTTTAAAAAATAAAGCCTTATTTATTCATACCTCAAAGGTACAGGGCCTTGAGGAAAAGGTGTTAACATGGTGAAAGGCCTAAATGTCCAAGCTTAATCTCTCTGTGCTCAGGGAAGAGAGCACTGTCACTGAGTCAGGAAAAGCCAGGCTGCCCCACTCGCAAAACGTTCTCTCTGTTCTCTACATGAATCAGTTTGTATCTGCTGATAACCCACTTCTTTCCAAGGGTTTCAGTTTAGATTCCCTTTGATGCTAGACTCACTGCTGGGAACAGTAAACCACTCTAACTTTGATGGAGCTACAATTATTCCCTATAGTCAGCTATTCCATTGTTTCCTCTGAAACTATTATTTATGTCACCATTTCATTTTGGGTAGGTTTCTCGCTTCATCCTTTCTGGTTTAAATCATGCCAGTTGCAAAAGTTACAAATCAGATAGCTCAAGAGGCGTGCAATATATTAATATAAAATATACATAAATTCCTCATTCTCTGTAACATATGCAACTAAAATGATACCAACAACCACAACAGCGATCTTTTCTTTTTGTCACCTCTCTCTGGCAGCAGCTCTGCCTCCTGTCTGTGCTGTTACTCACAGGGTAGCGGGGCGGCAGCCTCTGCCAGAGTCATGAGAGCACAGAAACCGCCTGGCCCGGGGCTGAGGGGTGTCTTGGTCTGAATGCATGTTGGTGCCAACGCTTCTGAAGATTTCAGCCAGTCTGGAGCATTTAAGTGTTACATCAGGCAGCTCAGTCTAGTAATGGTAACCTAAGCTACAAGCAGCAGGGAGGTATTTGTCCTGTGCTTTGCTCAGAGGAGCGTTCAGAGCCTGTGACACTGTCTGACACTGACTGATTAAGATACAGGTACTGTGGTGCTGTCAGGAATGAAGAAAGAGGACTCGCAGTGCTATTGTTGCTCACGGATCTCCAGCAGAGAAGCAACCAGACACCAGTGCACAGGCAGCATCGTGCTCTACCACCTTTTCTGGGAATTACTGCCTAGCCAACCCTAAAGGGATTAGAAACACACCATTTTTTAAATACAGCCTGTCCCTCCACACAGACTCCAAAGACTGTATATCATGGGTGATTGAATCCTTATGACTGGGGAGGGGACTGTGACAGAAGAGATGAGGGAGATGTGAGAAGGACAAAAATATGAACTCTGTAATAAGTCTTATCAGGAAACCTTTAGGAAGGCTGCTAGTGCAGCAAACAAGACCAGGACCTAAGCAGGGAAAAAAACAGAGCTTGCCATCTTTAAAACACACACATTCAAATTTCTCCCCTGAACCTGATTTCGTGGGTATCCCCAAAGCTCACGCTATGCTGCTAGTGTGAATGGTGAAAAGGATTGCTTTGCCAGGCAGAGTCAATTGCCAGGCAGCCTAGGACCTGGGGCTAGAACTTTAGTTTTATTTAGTTTAATTCTTAGGGACTTCCCCAGTAAAAGACGCAGGGTTTCCCCATACACTTTTTCATCCCATCTCTGCAAGTAATGAAATAATAATTTCCGTTCGCTCTAAGGGTGATGCTGAAGCCCTCAGGAAGAGTAACATATATCTACTCAGCATCTCCAGACTTAGGGAAGCTCTTCAGCTCAGACTTACATTTTTGGCCTTCTAGAGTCACCTCTCCTTTTTACAGCCTATGCAGGCAGGAAGGCAAGCAGGAAAAAAAAGTCTCAGCTGCCTTCAGAAATCTGAGCTCTCTGCAGACCTGTGATTCTCTTACTCATTTCTGTGCCAAACCAGGTCTGTTTCTGTCGTTACTGTGGTGCCAGAAATGTCCTTGTCCTCTGTGAAGCAGAGGCCAGAGGAAACTGGAAAGATTCTGCTCTTCCTTCCACCAGGGAGGAGGCACCTGGGCTTCCAGGAGCCTCTCTTCTCTATCACAACTGGGCTGTTTCCATCTCTACTTTCTCAATAAATATTTAGTGGGCAATTCACATTTTCCCTGCTGCTCTATCTAACAGAGCTGATTATTGCTAGGGTCAGGTGGTTACATGGGCTAATTAATATTCACAGGCAGCAGTAGGAAATAAGTACAAACCCCATCTCCGCAGCTTTAATTACAATATCAGTGATATCAAATTCCATGTGGATACACCTCCCACATCAGCTCCAAACAATTTCAGATGTGTATACTAACAGGATCCACAACATCTTTAACTCATGATCTTCTGTCATTACAATATAATTACTCTAATGCATCTTTACTGTGCAACACCCGCCAAAGCTAACAACCGTTGAGTATACCATGTAATTATAGAATAGAGATGTTAACGTAAGCCTTCAGCTTACAGTGACTTGCAGCATTTCTTCTAGTCCCTTTATTCAATAGTTGTGGGCAACCTGACTCCTACCTACTCCCTTTCCTTCTCTATATTAACTTCATGAAATGTTCATGTTATTCTAGCACTGAGAAGCCCCAGGTGGCACTGAAATCCTAGTGGGAATACAGCATAAGAGTGAACAAAGTGGCAATAAATTGTCTCACCTTGGTGGATATAGAAGAATAGAGGAAGGTGAGTCAGGGAAGAGCAACTGCAGTTTGCACCTTGCTGAGCTATGGGTGAGGATCTGGGCCTTGTATAGACATGGTAAAAGAGGTTAGGAGAGATTTGACAGAATTGCTGTATTGACTAATTAAACTGGCGAATATCCCTTGATTAAGTGCTGATGGAGGTCAGACACAAAAGTCAGCTAGTTAGGGAGAATGGGGTAAGCTTCAAAGAGTCTTTGTGGCAAAGAGAGATGTTTGTATTTCACAAGAGGTAGAGGATGAGCCAGTGGAATAACTTGTCAAACGACAAGCCATGAAGATGATTTTAGCCTCTCATTTCTAGCACTGTAGAAAGTGAGAAACAATGTACACATTTTAAAGAGATAAAATGGGATGCATTTTCAAAACTACATAGGGACTTTCAAATGAGCTAGCTACAGACATAACTCACATTGCATTATGCAATGTATTCCTGTGTCTTTGCAGAGACTTACAAAACCCTCTCAGTATATAAATTTCATCAGTCCTTTTCTTAAATGGCAATAATTTTAAACTGTATAATAGCATCTGTATTTGATACATTTGGCTTTCCATGTGGTAACTTAACAGTCGCTATGATTAAGACATACGTTATCAAGACTTGAAAAACAGAGTTAAACAGGAATGGCCTTACATTGTCACCCATCCAAGTTGTAATTGGTGCTTAATTATAGCTCTACAAGCAAACACAGAAAGACAAACAACAAAGCAACTAAGAGAGGAAAAACCAAGACAGATAATACACAAAGTTTCAGGGAAGAAACATTCCTTCCTTGAAATGCAAAGGCCCTTCTTGAATCTGTGAGAGGGAAAGTATGGGAAAAGTGCAGCTATTTCTTGGAGCAGTACTTCGTACCTGGGAAGTTGTCTTTTGAATAGAAATGGAAATTAAGAGCTGCCAGGCTGATTTTTATCCCCATGTATCACCTGCCAAATTTATGCTGTATATGTTTGCTCATGTTCTGTAACATCCCATTTAACTCTGTTTGCATATTAACTGCTTTGTGTCCCAGATGCTCATACAAGGATCATAAATATTTTGTGAAAGATATAACCATCACTTTCAACAGTATAAACTATTCTTTTCCCAAACATCTCCCTCTGTTCTTGGAGAAGGCTCAAAAATCCCCAAAGAACTACTGTAGAATGAGTTTTTCAGCATCAGTTGACTGGGACATGGAGGAAGAAGTTCCTGAGCCACACACTTCCACAACAGTCACTTTACACATAAACCCAATGAGTGTACCTTTAGGGGTAGCTCCCAGACCAGTCCCAGCCATGGAGAGATGAGGATAATGCAATCTCAAGCTAGCTAGAAGCTACCACATAATTCTGAGAGTTTGAACCCAAAATTTGGCTCTCTACTTCGGGCACATGTGTAAGAATAAGGGCAATACATATAGTTCACACATGCAGTATGTATAGCTCCCATATGGAACTAGACAGTGATTTTGAGAATGGGCAGGGTTTGTGTTTTCACAGGGCGTCATCTCTAATTATAAGGAAGGCTCCCTGGTTCTGGAAAGTTCAGGATGTTCCAGAAAGGAAAAAGAAAATATTGTTCTACTTTAATATCACACTGGCACCGTCAGATGATTCATAGGCTCTGGAGAACACAGACATTACCAGCTCAGCACATCTATATACCAATCACCATTTGTCATATGTGAGCACTTCCCACAGACCTAAAAAGGGATTTGTTTTGTGTATTATTTGCAGGAAATGTAACAAACTCCATACTGAACAGCAAAATAAAAACAGCACTTGATTGTTTTATTGAATATTTGCCTATTTACTTGGGAAAACTTCACTTCAGGATTTTTTTTATACTGTCTAATAAAAGGACCCCCACAGCTGTCGTCTTTGTGGAGAAAAGCTGTCAACATCCACTATAATTTTCTGCATATTGAGTGAAGTACTTGAAAGTCCCAGTTCCATTTTAATATGTGAAATACTCTCCCATTTGTATGCAACTGGAGAGAGTAGTTTTATCCTCATTTAAAACAGCCATATGATGGATTTCTTTCTTTAAACAAATACCATCTCAAACTTTTCTTTTTTCTCTCTCTTTCCCCCAGCATACACCTTTCCTCTCTTGTTAGGCACCAGTGTGTTCAAATCACTGCATAGTGTTGACATCTCACTCGTTATACTTAAAATGATGCCAGCACCATTTCTTTTTTGATGTCCTTGTGTGTGATCTGCTGGAATAATTCCCAGATTAACTGTTTATGAATATAATTTTTGCAAAACAGTTGGTGGGGAAATTTCATTGCACTGCCTTGAATAAGGCCTTCACTATCCTTTTCTGAATTTCCTGAATCTGGGAGTTGACAGCTTCTAATCCTAGCCAAAGCTTTCTCCAGTCCTGATCCTGCAAACACTTTGCCACAGAGGAGTAGTCCTACTACAGCCAGAAGGCTAATGTTGGGTATTCAATACTCAGTACTCTTTCTTACGTGAGTGTCAAATTCATTTGTGTTCTCAGGTACTGCAGAGCAAGGTGTGCCCTGGTACAAGGATCCCAGGCAAATCTGCCTACAAATGACTTGCAAATGCAGCTTTTACATGGCAAGAGCACACACAGGGTTGCCATAGCACTTAGTCTACATGGAGGGACACAACGAGGGACAAGGTATCAACCTAGAGCCTTGGCCACCCTTGCTTGTACGTATATGCGCACAGACAGGCACTATATATCCCTCTTGATTTCTAACAAAATTTGCTCACAACTGATTGGTGGTGAATTATTACAGTTCTTGAATATTTATTAAATGTGTGTTTTGAGAGCTGTAATTATTCTTATTTACCACACCAAGTGCAAACTTCATCCTAATTATATGCATAGCAGAGACTGTTAACCTAAAGTGCTGTTAGCTTTCTTCCATGTTGGCACAGGACAGCAGATCATTCAATGCAAATGTAGTGACATTTCATAGCACCAGCCAGTTGTGCTCAGTCCTTCCACAGCTATTAAGTCTGAAGCAAAGAAACATTGTTGTTATGGGTAGCAGGGAGCATCTTTAACATCCACAGCTATTTTTAATGTTTCTGTCAAGAGGAAAGAGTATAGCTGTGAAGGCACAGGAATATTTTGTGTAACAGAGTCACAAAGCTTTGAACTCTGCACACACCATGACTGTACATACACTTCAACACATCTTGACGTAACAAAAGTCATGGTGAAAAACCAGGATGTCTGAAGGTTATAGAACATGTAATAGCTCTAGTGTAAACAATACACTACCAAGAATTAAGTGCCAAACATTATCAACCTTCCACTCTGGATATGCCACATCTCTCAGGCTGAGAATGACTAACCCAAACAACCTTCAGATGGCAAACCACCAAGCAGACAAGTTTGGAGTGATGCTAGCAAGTCAGTGTGAAGCATTTGGTCCAAGGAGTGAGCACGGAGTAATTGCCCAGACAGTGCTTGGAGGTGCTTTCACTCAGATTCAAGATCTCTGCTCCACATTTCTGTTTTGAATGAGAATTAAAAAGAGGATTCTCAAAATTGCCAATGGGATTTGAATTCTGAAAAATTTACATTGGAAAAATTAGATAGTTTTGGTACTGATTATTTTGTCTGAAATAAATGGGGATAACTGTTCAAATCCTGGATGAACCTGGGAAACACCTCCATTATGAAAGCAGTTTGTTTCTCTCCTACCAATAGAATAGGAACCTCAGAAATATGGAGATCCACACTTTAAACCAGCATTCTTGGTATTTGCAGTGTCTAGTGCTGGGGGTGCAAAAGAACAAGCCACTACTGGACAAGCCTTCCTAGGGCCTCCAGGCTTCCACTCCCACAGGCCATGGGTTGGGGCAGTAGTTAAGGTATCCAAATTTTTTGTTGTGAAGAGAGGAGTCAAAGCTGCAGGAGCCCCAACTTGGGTCAGACACCTCAGAAATTCAGGGTTTCCAGCTCTACCAGAGACACCTCAAAGCTATGTGAGCTCTGGGTTCAGCTCCTAGCTGAGCTGCAGGAAGCCTGCTAGGTGCCCTGGAGTCAGAGGAAGGCCACACAGAAGGTCTGCTGCAGAGCAACAAACAATGGAGACCTGCCTGCATTTTGGCAGGGAGGAAACAAACAAACAAAAAAGAACAAAAAAAAAGAAAACTACAAGAAAATCCAAAGATCCAGAGAATTTCCTGAGAAATATTTTTGGTTTCAGTAACTCAGCATTTTCTAATGAAGCTTTACTTACTGGAAAATTTATGCCTATTTCCATCTGGAAAGACATTATTCAGACGGACATGACACATTTTGGATGACATGAGGCAATGTTAAGTTTAGTTGTCTTGCCAAATTCCATCCCAACAGATAATTTCCTACTTATTCAAATCCACCTCACAACATTAACAGAGTGCAGTTTTTTAGCTCACATTCTGTCTTGCAGCTCTTAAACTGTTAAATATTTTCTGCGTTTCATCTCCTGTGTAGCTGCATTTCCCTGACTTCAGTGGTACATTAGAGAGTATGGTATCTGTATATATGTGAAAGAGCGCTCTGGGGTCTGTAAAATCATTTGGGTTACTGCAAGATCATCAGTGCTACATGAAGGATTATTTTTAGTACCTGAGAAGTTTTTGCATAGCAAGGTGTAATTCCACACACAATGTGACTAGTCTGTGTGTCAAATTATTTTATGCCATTATGGTGCATGACTGCATTACAGAGTAGCTGTTGTACTTTTTCTATCTCCTCAGGAACATTTATTACTACAATGAGGATACTGCATTGACTCCAACTAAGACCCAGGCCCCTATTGTGCTAGGCACTATAGCAACAGACAGCAAAAGGCAGTCCTCGTTCCTAAAGACCTTTCTGTCTAAACAGACAAGACATTGCCAGAGATTTAGCTTTTATTCTTCCATCTATAACAGTTGCAAAACAACTGGGATGAAGAATAAGAATTACAATGAATAGGCTGTGATGGTATCAGCTATGGGATGAACCCACATGTAGGTGGGAAACCCCAAACCAGTAAAAAAACCATAGGTGCAATCCTGAACCAACTGAACTAATGTGAAAACTACTGACTCTAACAGGAGCCAGAATTTCCTCTCTCTGTTCCCATTTCACCAGGTATATGTCTGCATTGCATAATGCAGTATTATACAGCGATACTTCCAAATTCACTTGGTATTAAAAGTAGAATTGCAGTATTGACATATTGTTCCTATCAGAGCAATAAACCCAAACAGGGCACTATGCTATTGCTGTTAGAAGGCTTCTAGTACTCAGTGCTCACTCACTGATATTTCTATGTGATATTGCATGGTGCCACGCAGACACAGCCTCAGCTCTGTTGTAGCTGTGGGTTTTTTCTCTGGAACTGTCTAGGAACAAGTTACAGGTAGTGGGTTCACAAGCTGCCTAGATTCACCAGTCTATTGTAAAACTACCAACCTACCGCTGATGGCAAGCTGAATTACGGTCTACAATACTTCATGGCCTCCAGTGCAGGGGCTATTTAGATGCCAGTGAATTCCCTTAACATACTGTATTTCTTGCCACAGATCCTTTCTCTAAGGGATGGAGACTAAAAATACTCCTGAGGTAGAGCTCATAAACAGATATATCCCCCGTTCTGATCTTGCTATGTTCTATGTTTCTATTTACTTAAATTGCATAGCTCCCCAGCCCTAACAGGAGACTCGGGTAACTTATTTTTTATCTTTCGTAACTGATGCAATGCACATTAAAGCAGAGATAATCATGACTTCAGAGTTGCAGGTCTGTTTTCTGAACATTCTGACTATGAATGTAATATAACAGAGGTTTGACTGACGCTCATTTTGCACCCCTGAGTTTACCATAATATTAACAGTCTTTATTATTTTGCAGAACAAGCAGTAGCACCTCACCAAGGGTGTAATCACCTCAGACAAAAACCAAATAAGCTTTTACTTAATGCGCTAAAAATATAGTTGAGAAACCTTCGATCTTAAGGAGTGTGATAAAATAGACTGTGTTGACTGAGCAGATCAGCAGCTGCTGCTGTTCAGGCTCCTTCACCCTAACAATGCTTGCCTTTCTCTCTCCCCACCAAATTTAGAGATGATGTCAGTGTAGCCAACCCCAGGAGTTCAAAAATCAGAAGACAAACCAAAATAGAATCACAGGATTGATATCAAAGCCATGGAAGTTATTGAAACTGAAGCGTATGATTTGGGGGGTCAGCCTTTAGATTTTTTAATTCATAGGAGACAGCCTTCTCCCTTCCAGTTGTCTGCTCAGTTCTCCTGGCTGTCTGATATGCCCTATTTCAGAGTGAGAGGCAACACAGGACAATGGGAAGCACAAAGGATTGGGAATCTATTTAAAGTTTATATAAAGCTCAATTCTCCACCATATATTAAGCCTTAATCCTGCAAATACCTTATTTGAATGCTCAACTTCATTCATACAGGCAGCCCCATGGAAACCAGTGAAGGTCCTCTTGTACTTGAAGTTTGCCACTTATATAAGTTACTATTGCATGTCAGAAATGTAACCCTGTGTCACAATATTAAGAATTAGCTAAGAATTGTCTGTTGCTCACTTTTCTCTGTGATCTTGGGCAAGTCTTGAATCATTCTATATGCCAGCTTCCTGCTCTTTTTAAAAGGGGATAAAATTAATCTCTACAAGGTACTTGGAAGCCTCCAGACAAAAGATAATAAAATTCAGATAACTAATACTTTGTCTTCTGATGTAAACTGAATTCTAGCTAACACAGCTGGAAAGAATGCTTAAAAATCAGTGAAAAGTATTTCATAACTGGATTTCCTAATAAAACCAAGCCACAGAACTGGACTTAATCCACCATGGATCAAGTCTGATTCAGCAGCCAAGAGAAACAGAAGAATTATTCTTCTCAGCACTGAGAAGACCATACTACTCATTTCACAAACTGGACCTTTTGAACTTCAACAGAATAAGCAGGACCCTCTCCTGAAAACAGCAGTTCCTAGGACCTAGAATTTCTCATACTGGAGTTTATCAAGATCTAAACATTTCTTTACCTTTTTCCAAGACAAAAAGCTCAGATTCCTCTGAATTTAAATTTAACTGATCCTAATTTAAATTTATTCTGAAAGTCCAATTTTTTGAGGCAGCAGTAATATGTTAAGATGAAACAGCCTGTTAGAAAAGTACTCACTTAAAATAATGGAAGGCTTTAATCTTTTATTAAACATTCGAAATTACTAGAAGATACTACCTCAGAGTGACTTAGTTTAAAGAGGCAAACTGATACATTTTGTTAATTAGACCATTAAAAAACTCATTTAGGTGTAAATAAGTCTAGGTCATTAAATCTTAATGTACAGCGTCAAAGTGAAACTTCAGTCTTATGCTTTCTGGTAATGTTAATTCATGACCCTAAAAATTAATTAAAAATGGAATTAGCATCAAAGAACTTACTTCCCCTCCTGTTTTTAAAGAAAAAAGGTGTATTGGTAGTAATAAAAGATGTTATTTCTCCATCTACACATTCTCTCTGCCTACAAGACTTTGTTTAAACTTGGATGTACAACATCCATATTTTAATATCAGTGATCAATGCAAATATTTTTAAAGCACAGCATAAGAGAGCTAGCAGTGATGACCAGTGATGTCACTGATTTTCATGGTAACAAGAACAGGCTATTTCAGTGAAATCACATATTGTGAATTAATGGCATAATAAGGCATAATGAGTCAAAAATATTATTGGGCACAGCTGAAAAGGCAAGGCCTAAAGATTGTCTCCTCTTAAGGTTTTTAATGATTACTGTCATAAAGTCATATTCTCAATCGCTCGTAACTTTACGAAACAGGAATTACTTAGACTGAAAGCTTCTAGGAAATTTCCAAGATTCTCAGGCTGATTTTAGAAAATTTCAAGAAAAAAAATTCAGAAAGAATTCAGAGAATTTCAGCTATTTCCAGGAACAGGGAACAAGCTATTCCATTTGTTTACAGAGGGATAAAAAGGTTTCTGGCAACATAAACCAAGAGAAGCCGCTGCAAAGAGTCTGAGGACAGAATTGAGAGAAACTGGAAATGGGCAGTAGAGCACAGGAGAGACAGAGGCTGTGGTCAAGAAGACAGATGCCACAGGAGAAGCCTATAGATCCTGGACAACTGAAAAGAATGAGACTGGACTGAGGGCAGAGAAGGGCTGGGCAGGTAACAGCGGGACAGAATCAACACTGAAAAAGACTGTGGAGAACAAGAGAGGGACTCGAGTGTAACAGTGTGGGTGAAATGGCCAGGGCTCACTCCATTCTTAAGAACAAATTCTAAGGACACCAGAATCCCAACACTAGTGTAAAAGCCAGCAGTAATTATCATGTATTTCCATACATATAAGCCATACATCAAAAATAAAATTGTCAGCAGTATAATAATTAGTGAAGATTCTTGCTTTTCCTTTGTATATCCTTTAATGAAAAATTAAAAGTCCTTTCTTTTCCAGGTGCCTAAAATCAAGAGTATGCAGAAATGTCAGTTCTATGCAGTACTAACCAGGCTTGCAGTGCTGACACAACACACGGGAAAAAAAGAAAGATAGAAGAGTGAAAATTGCATGAAGGCTCTAAGGAGAAGGGATGATTTTAAGGCGGTAGCAGTAATACGAGGTGAACTGTAATGAGTAACTCAGTAGCAGAATAAAAGAAGGATTATACTCCCATCAGCAGGGATGCTGCCCAACATTTGCAGGGACATTCCTTGAGTCCAATACAAGACTACATTTGCTTCCTGACTTAGTGACTGGCTGACATATGGACACATAAAAAGAAGGGGTTTAAAAATACAAAAACACTTGAATTGTTTTCATTCTTCCTAATTCACTTAAGCATGCTACACTAACAAACAAAGGAGCCTACCTTTTCCTTATATTCAGACTGAATGCTTGCTTTGTAGATAAGAATCTTCCCACAAGACTGGAAAGAATATTTTCACTGAAGGACTGTATTAAATATGGTTGTTCCTGCACAGACATAATGTATGTAAGTTATTCATGATTATATATGAAGCCATATTACAGTTATATAGGAGAGGTGATTGCTCCCACTGTACACATTCTTTGGAATTGTGTGACATATGCACAATCAAGCATGACACAAGAAAATTCATCAAAGAATATTTAAATATACCTTAGGGAGCCACTAAGTTTTCTGATGGTTTTAAAGAAGGAAAACTAATTGCATCTGCACATTACAACTGTTTTAGAAGGGTTTATTTCCATCAGTGCTTTTACTTTTTTCTTTGGTAAACATTTAAAATAGTCTACTTAGAGAAAATTATAATAAAAATCAGAAATGATTGAATGGTTTGATTATATTCAAGTTTTTTCCATTTTAGCTATGCTTACTTGTTCCTACTGTATTTTTGCTATATCAGCAACGTATAAAAATTCTTGTCCTATCAGGGTGGCATCAGAATGGATAATAACGGATGATTATTCTCACAAAGAGTTTACATCCTTTTCTAAGACTTAAAATTAAAATCAAACTAATTATATAAAATAATAGATTTAAATCACTAGCAGTTCTTCTGGCAAACATAGTCAAGTTTGTTATACTAAATATATTTGGTGTTACTAAGACTATGAGGTTTTCATGTGAAACGGTTCTCACACCACCTGAATGTATCTAATTAATTTTAGGAAATTCTATAAACTTTCTAGACTATTGCTGCCTTGGAAATTCTCTTACTTAGTTTTCAGAAATGTGTAGAAAGAACCAAATAAATACTTCTTTCTATCATGACTTATCCAATTATCTGGTGGGGCTATGTGACAGGCTTCAGTCAGTAGTCTGACAGGTCAAATTTGACACTGCTTGATGCTTTCTCAGGTGGCTTTTTGACAGATTGTACTACATGTACGAAAGTCCATGGGGAGTCTGCTGGATTATATGACCTTGCTTTACAATTTATCCAAAAGAATATTTTGCTGAGGTGATTTGCTTCCTTGTTAAATCTGAAACAAGTGATGATACTACTGATCTGTTTACATACTAAGTTCAAGTTTCTTCTTCTTTAGAACACTGTGAAGCACTTAAATTGGAATTCTTTGTTCCCCTTGGACAGGCAAAGATTGATTCCAGTGGTCTTCCAATCAGACCATAAATCAGGATAGTTGAGATTGACAACATTTCATTGGTATGAGCAAGAGAAGAGTCAGATTATTCTTTGCCAAGCTATATGACTATGGAGCACCATTCTAATATTTCTAACTCTCTTACCACTTCACTATTGATATTGTGACAGGATTTGTAATACCATTAGGCTGTGATGCCAAGAACAATTCTTTTAAAGAGTGTGACACTGAATATAGGCTCTGGCAAATGATGCCTTCAGTTAGAAAGCATTAATGTGACAGAACTCTTCCAGAACCTTTTACAGAGAATATGTCTTGACCAAAAAGTGACAAAAGAGAAAATAGTGCTTGAACCTGTGCAACATAGCATTGAGACAGAAAAATCTCAACTGAAAATGCCTTTTTGTGCAAGAATTGATCTCACTGTCATTTATAGTAATGTAAACCACAAGGAACCATTGAAATCAGCGGGAACTATAGCCATATAAATCAGCTGTCATATGAATAAAAAAGTTGTAAGATGTTATTGTTGGGTCACTTAGCTCTGCTCCATAGTTTTATTTTAGCTCGAAAATTTATCAGCTTTGCTTGTCCAAACTAACTCTTAAAATAGAAATATTTTCTGCAGTTTGGCAACAATGGGCATTTTGGATTGGGTATTCACAGAGCAAGTAATGGTGAATTTGTCTTAACGGGTCCATCTACTGTTCTACAGCTCCTCTCATACTTTATGTCTCTACTTTATATACCCATAAAACATCTAACTGACTATGCAATGACAGTAAGAAAAAGAAAGAAGTGTTCCCTTTTCATCATATTTCTCTGACACATGAGATTTGATCATCTGTATTATCACAGCTACAAACAGTATTAGCAAACATAAATTACCCAGCCCCATTATAGACAGACACGTTATCTGTCTTTTTGCCATTGAAAAATCCATGTGCTAACTATTTTCTGCATAAAATATTTTCTTTTATTTGTTCTAAATGCACCAGCCCTTAATTTCCTGATGCATTTTCTTCACCGAGATGTGCAATGCAGAAAATGCCCCCATCACTGTTCTCAATACTGCATCGTGTTCCCACTACTTCCTACTCTTCCCAAACAAAACCACTCTAGGATGAGAATCTCAGTGGTATGAACTGGTAAATGATCCAAAGGAGTACCAGTTTATACCTTCTGAATTTTTATAGTCTTTGAAGTGCTTTATATGTAAAACTTACTGTACATCTCACTAGCTTTCTTGCCTTTTTATGAGCTTTCACAGATATTCTATGTTTCAGTTGTCTTGATCAAAATTTGGAAGAACTCTTATAGAAAAGAGAAACAGCTCTTGAAGAAGATCACTGTCATATCACGATGTCATGAAAGAAGAACTAAAATAAATGAGAACTTCAAGACTTCTAGTTATTATACTGATCTCACTAGAAACTCAGCCTCTTCTCTGTTTTTTTTGTTGTTGTTGTTTCGGAGGGGGTGTTTGGGGGCTTTTTTGTTGTTGTTAAAGAATACCCCACAAAGGCACAGTGTTTTTTTCATGGATTTTTTGTTCCTCTGGAGATAATTTTATCAGTAATAATTTATATCTAAAAATACATCTTCAATTGTGATCCCAATTTCTATTATAATGCTGCAAATTGATGGAATTAACATTAATACTGATGAAATTGATAGTTTTATGTGATTATTGCTTCACTAACTGTGTATTCCACTGCTATCTGTGAGATCATTAACATGGTATATGTATAAACATTAAGCTTAATGGAGGTAAATGATGATATGAAAAGGCAGGATGGCTAATTAATGATCAAGCAAACAATTAGTACTTTTTCTTACTAATTCACAAGCTGTTCTATGAGGAACCGCAGCCTTGCAGAGCAAAATTCAGTGCATTTCTTAATTATAAATAAGCTAGGGACTTGTAAAAGCACAGACCACCTTTTTAACTTCCTGTTAGGCTGTTTTTAAGCTTCTCAGCAAGATTTTTCCTGGTCAAAAGAGAAAGTAATTTAAAGGAAAAGCTTTTCTACTAACTTTATTGGTCACCTTTAAGTGAATATTTGACTGATGGGACCTAGTCAAGTTTTACATTTAAGAGACACTTAATGAAAAAGTACATCAGTCTTAAATGGTTCTTAATTGGTTCGTGTGATATCTCTGTGTTGGTACTTAGCACAGGATTGAATTTCACACTAAAGGCTTATTTCTACTAACCCTTAACTCATGCTGAGTATCCCTCTCTCCCTTGTGCACAGTCTCATTGATTTTGCCCAGAGTAATTGTCTTCCTCTGTTCTACAATTCTAAATCTTTTTCTCTCTACTTTTTATAAAAGAACAAAATAATTTTTTCTAGATCATTTAAATCCTTGGATTGAGTAAATTAATTCTAACTTTACTATGTGACAAGCTATAAAAAGCACCTGTATGAATTAAAAACTGTTTTCATCTTGCATATAGATTTCAAAATAACACCTTGTGTCATCTCAAATGTAACTCCCAATATTTCCCAGAAATGTGAAATCAGCACATGATCTCCATAAATCCTTTAATTAAGTGTCACTGTCTGTGGATCAAATATCAACCTATTTTATTTGCGCTGCAGTTCTCTTGTGACACAAAATTAATGTTTCTTGATTTTTTAAGCATGGTTTCTCTAGAGTTTTCCACTTACTACTGCCTTTAATTGACTACCTTCAACTGTAGTATTGGATATGAAAATTGTCAGTAAGAGCATTATCCTACAAAACCTAAAGTCAAGGCATATTTTTCAAGGTATTTCAACAAGTAGTCACTTGGGGCAAAACTCAAAAGCATTTTAGACTGCCTGTCCCACTCTTTGATATCTCAAAGGTAGTAGAGCTCCTCTTTTGAATAACAACTAGCTTTTGTACAATTTTTTTCTATAGTGGTAAAGAACAGTATTTCAGTTGATAAATTATAATTTAAATTCCTAAGAGCAAGACCAATTTGTAGACCTTCTGTACCATCAAGACATAGACTGGGTCTTTACAGGCAAAGATAAACAAGACATAGTATGCAGAAAACCCATGTTTAGAGCCATTTTAAAAATACCTCACTGAAGATCTTATAGTCACATGTGATATTGGACACTTGATCTGAAAGATGATGTTATAATGCTGTAATTGCTCTAAGGATCCCACAGGACAGGCATCTTCCATGTGTTTGACAGTATCAAAAGAAACCTGGACATTACTTCTTACAGCTTGACCTAAAGTACCACAGTGGATGTTTGACATTAGCAAACAAATGGCCACACAGCAGGCACGGCAGAATGAAGCAAAGTCACCCCATCCTGACCAGAAGTCAGGGAGGTTGCAGTGCAGAGAGTGTGTGTCAGTGAAGGACACTTCAAAAGGGAGAAAGAAAACACAATGAAAACAAGGAAAATAAAACTCAATATGAGACAAAAAAATAGAAACCTCTACTGAAATATCAAGGAGCAATCTGCTTATAAACATACTTGACATAGATTCTCTCTAATCTTATTGAGATACAGGAGACATTCATATTTTAAACCCTGTGTGGTTGTGGTTGTGAAATCAGAATGTTTGAAATGGTTCAGTTGAGGAAGACTAGTCACAAGGCACAGAATTTAAAACAGTCGCTGTCACTAAATTACGAATGTATTAAAAGACAATTCCGTGGCAAAAGTTACTTTACAAGGCGTCATTAACTACCATCCCTCTCCTTTTAACACAAGACAAAGTCCATCATAACCAAGATATTAATTGAATGGTCCATTAATTCAACAATTTTATTGCAAATTGCCTTTACTAATCAATACCAAGAACCAAATTAATTAAATTTAAAACATTTGTATAATTTTGCAGTTTCACATATGACCAGCATTTAAATACCCTAATCATCCATCACTTAGTGCTTTTCATTAACTGAAAGTGGCTCAATACCTTTTGTTACCTAGAAAAGTCTAATATTATTTTTAGAGCTTTGGAAGACAGTGCTGGCTCTTAAGTAGACATAACAAGAGATACAACACTGAGATAATGAATTTACACATCTTCATCATCTATTGGATTTCATTAATGGGGGTGATATTGAGTAATCCAGGTAAGTCATCTCTCTCTAATCTGAAATGCTTTGATGGTATTTCTCTGGGCTATACGCACTCCAGTTCTCCAGTCAGGAGCCTCAGCAGGCTTGGCCAAATAATTACTTCCATGACTAAAACCAAACCATTTTGATTATAGTATTCAAAATAATTCTATGAAGATATATTAGGCATAATATAGTAGGCATATACTCAAGACACCTGGAAAGAGCTTGCTTTTCCAATGCCCCTTGGGCATGAATCAACTGGCATTCAAAATACCAGTATTTTTAAAAATCTTGGTCATAGTTTTTGGTCATTTATGGATTACTATTGACTCTTTCAAACTACCTCTCATATATTAAGAGGCACAAATGTATTCATATATTAAAAAAGAAAAATCACATGTACTTTCCAGGGATTCCTTCTGAAGGTGTTCTTGCTGAAGAAGGTTAATTTAGTAAACTAAAAAAAGCAATAATTAAATTTTCTTCCAAAGTATGCCACAAAAAGAAAATAATAATTGTAATGCAGCAAAACCAAACATAAGAAATAGGATATGGAATTGTCACCATGTTGGAGACTGCTACTTGACTGCATCTGTAAATATATAAATAAAACATAAATGATTGGAGTAAAAACAAGAATTATGTTACATGCTATTGATTTTCAAGTCAGTGATGATAACAACGTTAACTAAAATTTGAAATGCTTTTCATTATTTGAGTAAAGTTTAAACAACTATTTTATGACCATTCTTCTACTAATTCACTAACTGATTTGAACAAATTCCATTTCAATATGAACCTTGTCACTTGATATATACCATAAAGAGGAAGAAGAGAAAAAGCTGAGGAAATATAAATGCATCATTTTGGAGAATTATAACTACCTCTTCCACCAGACATGTCATGATTAAGTAGTAATGATCACTTTGAACCATTACTCTGTGTGCTCATCTGCCAGCAGAGATTTAAGCCACTTTCATGTCATGCAACAGTAAATTATTCTGGCAATTCTATTAGTGCTTTATTTTCCACATAACTCTACTAAATTGTAGGAAAAATAGTTCTTAATCTGAATTACAATTTTAAATAATCTGGTATGGTTTACTTGATAGAATATTATAGTTTATTATGTCAAAAACTACTGAGAATTTGTAATCAGTTAATCATTAACCCAACAGACTTAAATGCCTCAGATAGAGCTGTTAATATCTACTGGGTCAATGCAGATGCTCACCATGTGCTGTTAATCCATAAACTAAACCCCTCTTTGAAACTGCTTAAAGCCTGTTATGAAGGCTGACTGAAATTCCTTTCCTGGGGAATTCCAAGTTGATATTTTACCTTTAATTCATTCCACTGTGCAAAAAAAAGGAAATCTGAATACTCCCATAAGAGACTTAAAGTGATATGACAGGAGGTAGCTGAGGGAGCAACTGACTGGAAATTTTCACCTGGTTTAAACTCATTCTGTGTTAAAAGCAACTGAAATTGGTTGAAGTGTTAAAGATATTAAAAGAAATAATTGTGAGATACGGGAGTACGAAAATCACACTCACAATCTGTATATGCATTGGCAGTCTTGATAGGAAGGCTTCCTTCAAACCTCCCGAGCCACAATTCATGGAGATTGCCCCTTTTTATGTTATCTATTGAGAAGAGATTGACTGACTCCATCATTTTTGCAATTCCTTTTCAGGTAGCTGTAGGCTGCTACTAGCATCTTTGCCAGATTAAGCAAGTGTATCTCCCTCAGCCTCAGGGTTTTTGCTCTAGGTCCCTAACGATCTTGACAACACTCTGATTAATCTGCTGCAGTTTGTCAACTTTCCTCTTGACCTGGAGGGCCTGCAACTAGATGCAGTGTTTGAGGTGCAGCCTCACCAGAAATGAGCGGACACATATAACATAGTTTGTGTTTGGTCTTATTCATAATAAGGAGCCACTGGCAGATTATGTTCAGTCTTGCATCCCCTGTAAATCCTTTCCAGCAGGGCTGTCTGTTTCTTAGCCAATGTGTTCCTGGCTTGTACCAAGGTGCATGTTTTTTCCATTCCAGTACAAACCTTTGTACTTCACTTTGTTCATCTTTACCAGGATTATGTTGGCCAAATTCTGAAGTTTTTTCCAGGTTCCTCTGCACTGAAGTTCTATCTTTTGTCATGCCCCACCCCAATTTAGTATCATCTGTAATTTGGTTAACTGTGTATTCACTTGCATCATCCAGATCACTGACAAAGATATTTAACATAAACAGCCTCAAGATGTACCCCTGGATACTCTTAACATCAAAGCACTGGTTGGTTCTTTGAGCCTGGTGGGCAGCCATTTTTCCACCTCTTTAACACTCCAGTCATCTGGTCCAAACTTCCTTAGTTTCCAAATGAGAATACTGTGGTAGACAGTGTGAAAAGCCTTTCTTGAATCAAGGTATAGTATATTCACTACTCTTCCCTTCTCCACCATTGCCTTTTTTGATGAGTAATTTCAGGCTGATCCGTATGATTTAGCATTGTCAAGTCCATGTTGATTATACTCAATTATCTTCTTGTAATTCATAGTTTTTGAGAAAGAAAACATCACCTCAAAATAGCTACTTCCTCTTTGTTCAGGCACATCCTTATGGTCTTCAAGGCCGTGTTCTAATAATTTCTTCAAATCCTCCTGGATTATGTGGGGTTTTTTTCCACTCACCATCCCTGTCTTCAAGCTCGGGGGGGGGGAGGGGGACACACACGGGATGCTGAGTACCCTGGGGATAACTAGTCGGGCCATTAAAGACTGAGGCAAAGAAGGCATTAAATATCTCAGCCTTTTCCTCATCCTTAGGGGCAATGTTCCCCCTTGAATCCACTAGAGGATGGAGGTTCTCCCTGGCTCTCTTTTTGCTGTTAACATACTTGTAAAAACTTTATTATCTCTTACAACAGTGGCCAGGTTGAGTTCTAGTTGGGCTTTTGACTTTCTAATTTCCTCCCTACATGACCTGACAAGTTCCCTGTATTCTTCTTGGGTTGCCTGTCTCTTCTTCCAAAGCTAGTAAGCTCTCCTTTTCTTCTTGAGTTTCAGTAAAAGATCCCTGTTCAGCCAGGCTGGTCGTCTTCCCCACTGATTTGTCTTACGGCACATGGGGACAGTCAGCTCCTCTGCCTTTAAGACTTCTTTCTTGAAGAATGTCCAGCCTTCCTGGACCCCTTTGCCCTTCAGCTGTCTCCCCAGGGATTCTCCCAACCAGCGTTCTGAACAAGCTGAATACACACATAGAATTCCTGAATCCCAAATGTGCTCAGAATTATAGACTATACCACCCAGATCCATCAAGAGTGGGGCAATTCTAGGCATGTCAAGATGTACAGAAGAGGAACTTGGTGAATAATGATCTGGGGAAAAAATTGTAGGCACCTCCTGCTGGGTTAGGCAGCAGGCAAGAAGGCATTTTCAGCATTGTAATTTTGGAGGTAGGTACCTCAGATCCACCTGCTTCCCAAAGCTTGCCAGACCACTGCAGTTATTTTGCACAGTTCTGTCACTTCAGCAAGCCAGCATGCAAATCCTCCCTGTTGCACCTTATGTGGACACACCTGCCCAATTCAATGTCAAGCACAAAACCAAACAATGGGAGTTTCCTGCAGTTAAAAATAAAAAAGGACTTAAACTTGATTTGTCTGCTGTTAGAATACCTTCTAGGATCTCTTTTGTGGCTATCTCAAATTCTAGCAAAGTTTTGTTAAGAAAATGATTTTATAAAACATGCAGCAGGAAAACAGAAAGGATTTACCTTACTCCTTTACTTAATCCATTTTAGTTACCAGTAAGCGTTCATTAATAAAAAAATGTCTATTTTGTATTCTTTTTCCAGTCTTCTATCTTTTACAACAAACATCTATATATTATACGCTGAGAAATATCAAGTTTCCTCGTAATGAAAGTTTTAATAGCCAAGCTATAAACCTCACACCTAAGGGTTTATAGAGCAAACAGATCTTTCCCTCAGCTACACATACACAACTGCTAAAATAAACCAAACCTTATTTAATACAAAATTGTATCACAAGCACTAAATACGTATTAAAGGAGCATTTTAAGGCTTTTTTTCTGTAAGTGGCAGATGTTATGAATAATAATCCATAAAATCCTCTGAATTCTAAAAAACTGTATTCCATAAAACTTTCATCTAAATCTTTAACAGAGCTCAAACACACTGAATGGTGATAATGGTAAAATACTACTAGTAGCAAACCATCAGAATTAACTGAAATAAGATTTGATATTTTAAAAATCACTTAAAAGGGTAATACTTCTCCCCTCAGGTCTCCTTACAGCACTTTATGTAAGCCAAGCAAATGTAGCTACCTACTGAATTACTGCAATTTCTGTTCCACAAACTGAAGTGTATGTAAATTTCTCTGAAAAAAAATATGCAACATCTGCCCTTTAATGGGCAGGAGAATTTAATATGTTCACCTTAAGAAAAAGAGACTCAGTAACAATGACCTTATTCTTTTTATCACTGGAGTATCTTGGGGAAAAAAAATGAAACAACACAAATAAAATATAGGTTAGTGGAAAACTAAACATCTTTAAAAATATTGTCCCAATAGATCTTAGTTTACAGTGGATCAGTAGTGCTTAAGGATGAAGACAAGAGCAAGCTACAAACTGCTTCAATAAAAGTCAATTAACCCCTCATGCTTGCTGCTGCAGTCCCCTCTGCCAACTGTGTAATGTGCACCAGAACAGTATAACTTCAAGTATTAAGCAGTTAAATGAAAACTGCAAAAATAATTACCCACTGAGACAATAACAATCAGTAATACATATGCAAAAGCAAATCTTGTGCTATTTTGTGGCTTTAAAAAACATGCTGTATAATACAACAGAACCTGTTTTCCATTCATTTCCCACTAATATCCCCAGGCTGGGAGACCTCTGGAAATAGATATAAATCAGGTCTTTTTTAGGTTAGGATGTTGTATATGAATGATGGATACTTCTTCCTATAAAGCAATACAATTCAGTGAAAAACAAACTTCTGGAGTCAGAGATGACTAGAAAATATTTTCCTTGTTAGAATTTTAATGGTAAGATATCACTTCTCTTCATTAAAGTTATTGAACTGGAATGCGCTGCAAGAAAGCTAATGGTTTCAGTAAGTGTTTTTGAAATGCTAACTTTTGTTTAAAGATCAGCCAAGTAGTATAAAAAGGCTTTGCTACACAGCAATCAATTTTAGGTGTGTATCACTTTCTACAGTATTTCTACACCCTACATTTGCAAAAAGCATTTTCAGAAAGTTATGTCTCTGCCAAACCCAATCCTGATATAGATTTTACTTCATTAAACTCCCACAAAAATCAGCCATGATGGAACCGTATTCTTTCAACAATACAGCAGTGATTTAATTTTGTAGAGCAGTACTGTACAATAGAAAGTGGAAATAAATAAGTCTACAGGATGAAGTAATTCAGCAGAATTGCGCTACATAGCTATGTGATCAAGGTTTAAGTGCTGATTATTGCAATGAGTTGTCTACACAGAGCACCTGCTTTGGAATACGTTAAAAACTCAAGGAATTCCCCACCTAGTGTAGTTTTCAGCACCTTAAATTTGCATTTCATCAAATATTCACCACTTGCAGTCATAAAGTACTCCCTAATTTTATCTGGGTATTGGTAGAGTGCCACCTGCTGAGTCACTCATTTTCTCATTTATCAGACTCCTATATTCCCATTTGCATTTTCATCTGTGCCCTCTCCATTGTCTTCTCTGATCATTTCTGGATTCGGTAATATGCTTAAATGACATATTATCTTGTAAGTTATCTGTAGTCTGAATCTAACCTCTTATCAGTGCCTGAAAGAGTCTATATGGAAACAACAGATATGAACCAATTTAAGCATTTGCTTTAATGTTTTGAAACAGTCAAATTCTTCTTTCAGCATTACTAAAGGCTGATAAAAATTCTTCACTGATGCCTGAAAATGAACTGCACCATCATTTATTTGTGATCATACTGGAAACACCACAGCACCCGGAGACTGGAACTAAATATATACAGTAGAGCAGACAGACAACAAGGAGACTGCAATTAAAGGAGGTTAATATTATATTGGCTCTTGCTAATTTATCGCTCACTACAGCAACAAATACCAGACTTGCATGCCTCTGCTCCCTGCTGTTGAAACAGACAAGTCTCAAGTCTCAGAACATACAGGAATAGTTTGTGACTCACTTAGAAAAGCACATGTGAATTAATTAGCCTAGTGGGTGTTCTTTTCCTATAGAACCAAACTACCATATTCTTCCCTTGGATGTTTCAACCTAATCCCCATTCAGATTAATGGCACTTTATGTGGTTCCTACTTAGATCAATGACACCACATAAACCTAACTGAAGGAATCAATTTCTTAGCACTTCTACACGTATTTCAGAGAGTTAATGAAATATAACATAAAAGCAAGCTACATTCTGAAACAGAGAGGTAACAATTTGGAGTACTTTCACTAAAAATGACATAGCACTGCCTTTTTCCTGATTTGACTCCTGGTTCTTGGGATCCTTTCTTTGTAACCTATACTTGATTTATTCATTATTCATTGTTAATGGATAATTATTGTGCCCATCAGTATTTACAGCTGCTACTTTTTTCTTTTGCAGTTATACCTGTCTGCAGTTTCATGTTATACCACAGAATTTGTTACCTGTCACAGAATTAAACAGCAGTCTGAGAATTCATTATACTTGACTTCGCTTAGGATGAATTTGACTTGAAGAATTTTGAAGTCCTGGTGAAGATTGTGAAGGTGTTAATAAACCCAGTACACTAAACCTCTGACATAGGAGATTAGCTTTTGTCTCAGTCTAAACGTAGCGGCTAAAATGTTGCTCTGGGTAACACTTGCACAGGCCTCAGTAGGGAATAAGGCTGTAATTAAAAGCAGCACGTGACTCCTACAAGAAATAACAGTGAAAGCAAAAGCATCTGCAGTTTTTCTGTGAATAGTAAGATTCTGGTAGGAACACAAAATAAGGGGAAAACATTTTTTAAAAAAATCCTGTAAATTCTTTTTTCTACAGAATTGGAGAAAGTAATCCTTTTATTCTATTTTGAGAAGAAACAATACAGAGCATATACTTGGAGGACTGAGAGTTTTAGGCACACACTTTCTCTTAGGTAAAGATTTCTGGTGAAAAAATTGAAGATACTTTTGCACAAGTTTTTGCAGCTCGTGAGACCATTAGGAATATAAGGACCAATATTTCATCCTTTAAGACAATCTCAAATTGCTACACATCTGTTTGTCTTTAGGAAAAACTGACAGGGATTAGGTCAGGAATGGTGTCACTGAAGTAACTTCTAAGGTCTTCCTGAGCAACATGCAGTGAATCTTTATTTTCTGTAGACTTCTCTGATAAAACCGAGACTCAACACAAACCAGTAAAACCTTGCAATGTCCTGGTTCACACTTGCTACTACCTGGTTTACATAGAAGCCATGGCACCCCATATAGCTGGCAAGGCTCTGACTATTATGTTTCCTCCTGGGCCGTTCTCTGCACAGTCAGCAGAGGCAACTTTGTGGAGCAGTGGGATGCTATAACAGCCCCACCACAGACAGGGCAGGAGTTTGGCTCAAAAAGGCAACAGCCACAAGCTAGAGGAGCAAAGGTAGTTCTGTACAGATCTGAGCAGAGACAAAATGGTACATCAGGCAAAGAAGGTAAACTGATTAGAACACAGTTCTGTGTGGATACAGATATGCCTGTGGAAATTCTAGGAAATCTTCTAGATCAGATTAAACCCAAGGTAGTCAGCTGAATTAAATAATGCTTTTCCTTTACCAAAAGCCCAAGCATTTCCTATACAATGTAAAGATTGTCAGTTTGTTATAATCAAAGAAATCATCCAGTAGTGGTAGATAAGATCATGCATGCACCACTCCATAGGTTTCCAAGTGTATGGGAAAAATGGTATTAGTAGTAGGGAACACACTTCCCAGATATATGGAATGCAGATTAATGGTGTCGATTAACTTGCACATACCAATGGCAAATAGAAAACTGTTTTCCAGCAGGTAGCTAAAGTTAAGAAAATTGATGACAAAGTGGTGGAGGACAAAGTGGACTTGAATCATTCCTAACACCAGATACTGATGTGTTCCACTGAGAGACCCTCATAAGTCTTTTCTGCACCTTTCTCCTTCAGATATGATATAAGCTAATTGTAGAATATGCTACCATTTATCAATGGACAGCTACATTTTTAGAGCACGGGAAAATGGTTTTTCTTCCTCTCATCAATTGTTTTCTCCTATTGATTTTGTCTTTATTCAAGGAGAATGTATTCACAGGATCAAAGCAAATGATTAGTTTTGTAAAGTCTCTCAGATTGCTGAATTAAAATCCAATTGGGAGGAGGAGTGAGAACAATTGTGTGTCAACAAGTAATTCAGATTCCAACTCAACAAATATTTTCTCTGAAGAATGTTTTATCTATATTTTTTTTTTCCGAACAAAAAATGCTCCTTCAAAATTTTGAATTTGGGAATCCTTTAAAACAGACAGGGTAGGTCAAAGCATGTCTGCTAGGCATGCCTCCTTTTTCAGTTTCTACATAACTAAATTCACATGCAGTCTGAGAAAAAATAAGGTTAGGCCAAACTTCTTCTGTAGATATATCTGTTTCTAGGATTCTGCTACAGGTTTGTACACCTACCATTTTTAGGTTTTGTCTTCCCAAAAGAGCAAATTATATCAACCATTTGTTTTTAGCTGTATGAGTTTTAGAACTACAAAACCAAAAGAACTTATTGGATTCTTTTGCAGCAGGAACGCTTCCCAGCATGATGGAGAGCTACCGGCAAAAACAACCAACTTGTTACTATTTGATAGCTAGTAGAGTGATGAAAGCAGCACCTCTAGAACACAACATTCTAAACAGGGATTACTTGGTATTTCCCGATATTAAACTAGATCTCATTAATTCCAATACAGAAGAGAAAGACACAGGTGCAAATATCTTAATTTTCAGATAAAAGCAGAACTTATCTGAGTGGGAATACAAGAAAAAGAAACTGTTTTCCTGGTTGATCAGAAAGGATAAAAGCAATGAAGTCATTAGCTTGATTATGGAGCAAAGCTTTTTAATGAAATAACTAGCAAATACGAAATCTAATTCTAATGCACATAAACACTACTGAACAAAGTGATTCAGAAAAGATCTTTCAAGATCATCAAAATGCATAGTAATAGGAGAGGGAGCCATCATTCTGAGGAGATTCCAGAGAGTCCTGTTGCTGCATGAGGAATAAAGCCTTGTACAAACATTTGACTGTGCACCCTGGGACAAATGTCACTTCTAGACAGGCCTGTATGGAATTACGTATGAAAAGGAAATACAAATGGCATTTTGTTGAACTAATTTTGAGATAAACTCTAAAAGATCAAAGACAGAGTGATAGGTTTGTACGACACCTTTTCCCTCCACATATTTTTGTGAACTATGGGACCCATCCATTGTATAAGTGGAAATTAGATTGTGTTCCTCAGTAATGAGAACTCTGTTCAGTGGAAAAACCAATCAATCTTTTTGTGAGGAAGTCCTGTGTCAGCCTGATCTTATGTCTCCCAAGTTCAATAGAAATGATGAAGATACTGTGCCATGGATCAGCCAGGAACAGGTAGCATGGAAGTGTGGTTCTGTGGCATGAGGGAAAGGGAAATCTTTTTACTGAATAACAGTTTGGAAGAAAAATCTGCAAGAAAAATCTGCAAGAAAAATGTGGAATCAAATATAACCTCACTGAGTTCTATTTCCTGCCTGTCTCGTCTCTCCTTTCATCATTTATATGCCCCTTTAAAGCAAGACTTACAGGCTCTGTGGGCAACGCTTATTATGGCCTGATGAAGTTGCTTTATAAAGTGAGATAAAAAGGAGAGAATAGCAGAGGTTACTGAAATGGCTAGATAGGCAATTATTTCTCTTCATATGACTAATCTTGCAGTTTAAGTCATCTTCAAAACCCACCATTTACCTAAATTATCTGAACCAATTAGCAACATGAATATTTACTTAAGCTAATATAGCAGAAAGCTTGACCCTGAAAAAAAGGTATTCTGCATATACTGGCCTAAGACATACCCAGTCTATATGTTTTGTAGCCGTTCTCAAGGTAAAATCAAATCCTTAGTAGCCTCCTCAGTGAAACTGACAGTTTTTATGGGTACCCTTCCCTTGGGTCAGTCCCTGGATCAGCACTGGATGCTACAGCTTTGAAGGCTAAAGAGCAGACAGAATAATCTTTAACATTATCATCCTCTAGGTCTGTATTCATTAAGAAGTTCTATACCTTGCAAATCTCTGTTTTCACACATCTGGGATAGTTAGAGGCAGAGAAATAACTTGATAAACTATAATTTTATTTTCTACTAGTACATAAAATTTTATGGGTAGCCTATAATAACACACCTAATAAAATCTACCATAATAAATGACAAGATCATACAACGTTATCACTGACCAAAGGCAAGAAAGAATAACTTGCCCTTCAGTTACTGGGTAAGTCTATTTATCAGCATGGTCATGCTGAGTACTTCAAGAATGCTTTATTCAGAGATACACTAAGAAATTTTTACTATTTTTTCACAAAGATCTTATGACCCATTAATTTCACATATCCATTTATTTAGCTATCTAGAGCAAGTCATGAACAAAATAGTTTATCTGATCCCGAAGAAATTTTACGCACACCTTTTACTTGCTATTCTATACAACCACCTACAAGAACATACGAGATGAAAGTGGTAATCCAACATGCAGACATATTTTCAGAAATGTACTTTATAGGCCTAAGAGAGCTGAACAGACAGAGAAGGTGACAGTAGCTTGTTGTGTTCTACCACCCTGTTGGGACTCTCACCATCTCTCAGGACTGTCTGGGACACGGGCTCATGAGCTGTACAAGACCTGAAAATCCCAACCCTGTCGCTCTGGCTTTTTAGTTTTCTGAAGCATTTTGTCTGTGAAAATTTCCATTGTAATGCTGATCTCTGGACAATAAGCCTAAAATAGATTTATTTGTTTTCCAGTAGTAAAGCTTATTCAACTCAGCACTGTAGATTTTGTTATTAAAATTACAAACCGCAATATTATCCTTGGAATACTGAGTTCTATACTGAGAGTAAGTTACAGTGATATCATTTCCTGTCTTGGAATTAATTTACTCTTATTGCTAACATTAGCATTTGTATTTATAAATGTTTTCATTTTGTAGAATATTTTGCAGGAAAAGTACAGAAGTTCTTTTTTAAGTCACGATCTATATTAAGATCTTTTAATACGTGTTTTTTTGTCCTCTCAATATCAAAATATTTAAAATGCTTATTCATGGTCTGATCTCCCATCCCCATATTTAACTGGAAGAATCACAATTGCTGCATTAACCCAGAATCATGTGAGCAGGCTCATAAAAATGGATGGCATGATCATATCTGGAATTTACACAGGACCCTATTCAATAAAGCATATTCTGCCCTTACTGTAATATCATCCTCCAGAGCTTTAAAGTCTTTCAAGTGGAATAAAGATGTTGCTATAATGACAGTGAATGTAATGAGATTAAATGTAGTTGGGAGTCAAGGTAAATGGCCTTACATCAGAAAGAATGTAGTAACACAGATTCTTATAATGAAGACAAAGGATATTACCAGCACATTTTTGCTACATTTCTTTGGCAAAGTAGGACCACAGCAGGACATGCCATGTAATATGGATTCTGTGTTCCTTTCAGTATTTTACATTTAATAAAACCTGCATGCTTTTAGACATAAAGGAGTAACTAAAAAGAAATATCTTCAATAAGCATCGAGATCTGCCTTAGCAATGTATAACTTCCCTAAAAAGCTGACAATCTGGTTTTTTAGGAATTAAAAGAATTCAATGTAAGGAATTAAATTAGAATTGGGACTTTTTTTTTTTTTGTGGAATCAAAATAGTCACAGTGGAAAATTCATGGCCCAACCTGAGATCTGTCCAACAAAGGACAGGCATACAGGTTTTCCCTAAGCTTGCACATTATTATGCAGACCTTTATTCCAATAGTAAACCCCAACTGATTCTAAACTTTTCTTTGATTCTGTTACTTTTAACATTTCTGAAGGAATTTATTAATATTTTTGCCCTATTTAACTTGAGATTCTACCTTTCAATGCATGAAATTAAGAGATGCTCAGGAGTCTTATTTATCACAGAGGTCAGCTAGGCCACAGACTGTTATCGTGTAGCCAGAGATCTTTGAAATAATATTACCCCAGTCTTGATATTAGCTTTAATGTTAGCAATGTCTATCTTAAAGTGCTAACCTACACTAGAAGATAAGCAGTAAAATACAATAATTTGGGTAATACAGAGTTCTGATAGATAAGATTATTTCTAGCTATAGCAAGTCAAATACCAGTAATTTGTCACAGCAGTACTATCCTATTTCTGTAGAAAATATATGTTAGTAGACACAACTTTCGTGAAAATTATTGAGTAGTTGTTTTGTTCTCATTATTTATTTCAGTTATTAAAATCAATAGTTGCTGAAGATAAGCTTTTTCAAAAGAAGTAAATGGATTTAAATGAGAATTTGGCATCAAAATTCCCCAATTAGCTTTAAAAACAGAAAACCTAAAATCTGAAATTATTTCTTAAAGGGCCACATTTCTCAAAGTTTCAGATGCAATACATTCCCTAGAAATGCACCAATAGTTGTACAGGAAAAGTAGTTTTCTCTGCATGTGAATAGCTAGTTGGGTTTTTATATGTGCAATGAACAGGAAATTCACACAGTAAAATCACCACAGATTCAGGTGTTTTGTGGCATACCTTAATCAATTTTGCAATTTATGTGCCTAAATATCCTTCCCTGTCTACCTGATTAGAAAGCAAGTTTTGGGGTAGACCTCTCTTACTCAGCTGAAATAAAAATGGAAACAGCAATACCAACATAAGCAAAGTGCAATGTGGAACATGTGCACTGCATGATAGGCATTTATTTAGCAACTGCTTTTTAAATTAGCGATATGCTAATGTTTATGATTTTTGCAAAAGACCTTAATTACTACATAAAATCATTTGATTGTGAAAGGAAAGCAATAAAACAGAGTTTAGCCTTAACAGATTATAGTCTCATAGTGCTGCTGCAAGTATGGAGGAGCATGAAATGAAAACCTTCCCATTCAGGTAATGCACAGTGCAATATCACCAGCACCTGTTAAACAAACAGCTTTAAAATCCTGCCTTAGCTGCTGTCATCTTTGATTAGCAAAGAAAAGAAACCAACTCAACCGCCTCCACATTTCTTCCTTTTTGATTTCTGCTTTACTTATCTGGCAATACTAGCACAAGAATTGTGTCAATCTTCTGCAAGATAGCTGGAAGATTTACTATTTTTTGAGATGCTGCAAGATACTACATGAATTTGATCTTCATATTCAGATGTAGTGTCCATAGGTCATTATGGACTATACTGGTATACTTTCTTATCTATGAAATGAGACACGTGATGGTAACTTGGCACGGACAGTGTAACCAAAACCAAGGTATTTTGAGAGGAAGAATGTAATGCCAGCGTTGAAGCTCAAGAATGTCAACAGAATCACCAGCGCCTTATGCGTAGATAAGCAAGATGCCCCAAACAATACCCTGTTCAAATAATTTATCCAAATATCTTACAAATATTGCCAACAAATGCCAACCTCAGCAAAACCAAGTGAGTTCAACTTGTGTAGCATCACAGAAGACCTGAAGTCCCTGTCCACAAAGAATTTTATGTAAAATTAACTGGCAAAGCCTAAGTTCTCTATGTTACGTGTCTCTTCATTAAAACTTGCATTTGCTCCTGCAGAGGCCCTCCTCTTGTGAAATTCTGTTGTGATCAAACCAAATCTGAAGAAACAAGATTACAAAAGCTGACCTACTTCCAGTCCATGTTCAAGTGACATGTGAAGTACTAGAACATCACGGAGCCTGAAGAGGATTTTTGCAGCAGTGTTTGTATATCTGCTTATGTGAAGAACAAAGATTTTATCATCTTCTGTGGAGAGCCCTTACTGTTTGCAGTCTTTCATAATAACCCTTATAGTTTGAAGCTGTAAATTAGTGTAGGTAAGTGTTAATAAAGAAGGAACAGCACAATTTCGGAATTCAAAGAGATAGTCATACAGGAACGTCTGTACTAAATATTCAGGTAACAGCAGCAAGGGAGGGAAATGCTGCATTTCTTTACACACCCCAGCTGAATAAAACAGAGTGCAGCTGTAGCAATAAAATGTTGTTTCTTAAGAAGTGAGGGTCTAAGGAACACACCTCTTACGCATTGGAAAAATCAAACCTTGTAGGAGCTCTTTAGAGGTGAGAACAACACTCGAGCTCAGAACTAAGTGCAAGATTTCCTCTAAACTTGCCTTTCTCTCAGTATGGCTTTTGTCACTCCTTCCAGAAAACTCTTCAGAAATTTAATTAAGCAACATAAACTCTGGGAAGGTCACAGAATCACAGAATCAGAAGCGGGGCGGATGCTAGAGTATTCTTATTTTTGATTTTTGGTTATTTTTCAGAAACCATGGCAATAGTGATCAAATAAAAGTGAAGATTAGATTAGCCAGAATGAGAAGTTGGAAGTGACTTTATTTGTGTCACTAGCGTTTGCTTCTAAGAAAATTTCAGCAAACAGAGCGTATTATTACTCTGTTCCAACTGATGAAATGCTTTAAAAATTTGGCATGTTTTTCTATTTTGTAAGTAGAAAACAGCAGCAATATTTTATTCCATAAAAATTAAGATTCTGAGAGCTAAATTTGAGCGTTATTGGGAAACTGGTATGTGGAACAAGGATTGCCAGTAGTCATCAGTTCTGTTTTACAATGACGGGGGGGTGGGGTGGGGGGAGGGGGAGGGAAGAGAGAAAGAGAGAGGGTTATTCAGTACCTTCTGGGGTTTGATGTGAGATTAGAAAGAAACGACTCATTTGTGTATTTTCTTTCTTTTGAACCTGATGAGTGTTTGTTCCATTCTCTGTTCTTGCTATCATCACTACTATTCTACTATATTGGAAGATGTACTTTTACAAATCCATAATTTTACTCCTTTTTTTTTTTTTTGTCATGGTTGTAATTATTAGAAAATAAGCAAGAAAAGTGCTAAGAAGTCCCTCTCTTCTTTCATGTACAAAAGAGAATGCTTCCTATAGGAAGATCCTAGATTGACTCTGGTAGGGCTTTGGTAAGCAAATCTCAAGGAAGAGACAAGCAAGTTTGGAAGTCACCCACTGAGTAAAGGATTGGGATAATTTTTAATAATTCAATGATTTTTAGAAATACACGTTCAAGTTTACTTACATATTTTCTCCTTACCTTTACATAACCCCAAAATTATGAACAGAAACTGGCAGTATAAACACCTGTGGAAAAGGGTAGCTAACACAGTGTGGTGATGTTCCTTCTGGCAGGAAGGCAAGCATTTAGTAAAATACAACTACAAAACACCAGTCTAAGACTTACGAAGACTGGTTCTTTTCAGCATGCTCTGTACAGCAGAGCAGATGAGACCCACAAAGTGTTCTGCAGTATAAAATACTCTCAGGAAATACTTCAGTAAGGGTCAAAGAAATCTTTGTATTACTCATGAAAATGAAATGGGGATTTGTAGATCTCGCGCTGAACATATCAATTCCTTCAGCTCTGTTGGATTCCATCTCGGGAACAATTTGACTTTGACTTTCCTATGGGCTGGTAAGTCACTGACATGCTCTTGCAATCATTTGCAAGAATCATTTTAGACTCACTTATAACTGTATGCCTGATGGGAGCTTTTGGGTTTATGATCAGAAGTATTTGCTCCAAATAAATGGCAAGAACCGCACAAGCAAAAGTCTTGTGTGCTTTGAAGAGCTTGTACTGTAGCTTAAAGGCTGTTGTAGTGATACTACAAAATGAAATGACAAATCCCAATGGAACCAACATAAGCTCTGTTTGCAGATACATCTGAATTAGTCCGTTAAAGATGCAAAGACTCTGAATGGTTCCATATCTTTCTGGTAAGACCCTAGGAGTTTCATAGTGCCTGTGACAGTGGTGGTATTTTATTCTACTCCCAAATGATGGATTTTCAAGATGATTTTAATTTTGTTAGGTATTTGTAGATATGAAAAAAAAAAAAGTTAACATTTAAAAAACACTGCCGCATATTCAATAACAATGATTTACCTGTTTTAAAGCAAGAGAGAAACTTTTATTTTCTGTTTTTCTCCCTTTGGTTGGAAAGGGAACAATGACATTAAGACAACTGTAACCTTCTGAATAACATCAGGTTCATCTTAGTGAACTCTTCAAATAGACATTATCGCAGAGATTCATTTACAGAAAAGTAAATGTTAGATGTAATTAATCCAGTAGCTACTTGTTCCTTGACTATTTAATCTCATACTCTGTGTTAGAAGGACCAGCTAGGTACATTTAAGGGTTTTTTGGTTACCTCTATTTGATATCAGAAGATCAAGACTGCTGCTCTTAAAATAACAATTTTGCCACCAACTTTAGGCATTCACTTAGCAATATTTCAAAGTTGTCCTACAAAATTTCCAGCTTAATTTTCCACATATTTAGAAATTATGTTGATTAGCTATAGAAAGGCATCAACACTTTCTAAACCTTATTTCAAATAAGATTTTCTGAGTACAAAGACAAGAGTTATGTCTGTGTTAAAATTTAGGAAATATCAGGTTAATAAAAGAAAGCTTTCATTAAAATATATTATATTCATGCTCTATGCAGGTTTGTGTATCTGACCTTTTCTCTCATTCTAGAAACTTCTGCTGAATTAGAATGAAATTCTGGCAGCATGGAAATCACATTGGGTTTTGCTATGCATTTTAGTGATGCCATATTTCACTCAGCCTTTTTATAGCTTAGGTCTCGTAACAACTATTTATATGCTTTCTTCCAGAAGGTATCTTTGTGTGTTGTGGGCTCTGTATCTGCCCTGCTGTCTCAGCAGTGCTCCTTGGACATGAGACTACAAGTCTGATGGTCCTCAAGCCAGTCACTCTGTAAACCAGCTGAAGATTACAGAATATTCAGCCCCACATTTACTAATCTCTGTACTACTTTAGAACTACAGAATGAAGCACAAACAATTTTCCAGCCAACTGGAGAAATTCTGTATTATTTGATTGAAAAATGAAAAATGCCCCCCAAAAAAACAGGAGGTGGTAACGTCCACAAACCCATCATCATGACCAATTAGTTGAGGTTAGTACAACATTGCCAATTATTCCATGTTTTGTATAGGAAACATATTATGTTTGAATAATGATTTTTCTATAATTGCATTAAGTTGAATTTGTTTTCTTAGATAACTCCTTGCCAGTCCCACATTAATTATTCAAGCAAGGTCAAATAAAAAGAGAAAAAGGGACACAGGCTGAATTGCAAAATGGGAATTCTACTTTTTCATCATCTGCAGTTCTTTACAGTTCTGCCTCTGTTGTGTGATTTGTAGACACACAGTCATTATTGTTCCAGGAGCCATATGCTCCAAAGGGAGTGCAGAAGGGAACACTGAATGTTTAGAAGTGAGATGCTGAGTTACTGTATTTTGAATTTGTTTCTTAGACAATACCCACACACATAGATAGAACACACAGAAAAATTATTTTCCACAGTGTATAAACATCTGCAAGATTGCATAACTGCATGAGTTTTGTTACATGAACAATGGACTAGAGAAATAATATTCTGAAATCTATGAAGGATTTTAAAATAGAAAATTTCTATTTGCATTAATATTCCTTTCATAAAGCAGGACACAAGCAAACTATTCTCCCCAACTAGCAGATCTATAGTCTGTCAGCAGCACATTAATTTCTCACCTGAATCCTTTCTGCAAATTCCCCAAATGAGCTACGATAAAGGTGGAGTTCCTGAACAACATGAATTGAGAGTCTTGCCTTGAGCAATAAACAGGCATCCCCTTGTCTTTGGTGCATAGGGGCCAGTACTACAGCAAACACAGTCTACTAACAAGAAAATGGTCAAACAAGCTAATAGAAGGACAGAAAACTGTGTGGTGGAGAGTTAGGGTACTGTTTAAAAGGAGCAAAATTACACTATTTCCCTCAGTAATCAAGATGTATATTTAACGTGGAGCAGTCTAAGATTAAAGTCATGTTGGATATGTACATTTAGTATGCATGTGCATATGACTAAATTTATGCTTAGTTATGTGGTGAAGTATTACACAGTATCATTTATGGATTACAATAAGTATTAGTACTTAGCCTCACATTATGTTTGGTGTACAAATTGAACATATTTACCACAATATATAATCTACTTCAAATGGAAGTTGCACAGAGCTTTAAACTCTTCAGTATATTTTCAATTGAAAATATAATTACAATAAACCAAATGTATTCCTTTAGGTGACAATAGAAAACTGAACTATGCAATAGTGAAACATTCCTTTTTCAGGATTTTATTCCTATGCGTAGCTCACACTAACACAGGAATCTTCTGATTCAATAAGTACATTTTTCCTTTTCTGGGCTTCAAGGTGTTGCAAGGCTGTGCATTCATCATTGCCATGGTTTCATGTATGTGTTTGTATATTCATGCAGGTACATTATTTCAGACCTGCAGCAGACAGTTATATTTAAAGATTTTTCTATTACCTGTTCTGGAGTAAGAAACAAAGAACATTGATATTTATTTCACATTCTTTGTGATAGCAAATAAACCCATTTAAGAGACTTTACTCTACATCCAGTAAGTATATAACCCCTTAGGTGTACAGAAATTATACTCCACATGTCACTAATTTCTTATATGTCATTGATCAAACAATGGGCTATGATTCATGATGAGAAAAGTTGACACCTGTTTCTCTCATGCCTTGAGTTGCCGAGTTACCTAATCTTAATTACTGTTTAGTAAACTACTCCTGATTCCTTGACTACATGTAACTCCAGGGTCAAAAGACAGGGAACAGAGAATTCTATTCCTTTACATTCAAATCCAGTAAATATTGTTTCCATGTGTTAATGCAGACTACTAATTATCCTACCTACTGAACTGTTTGTATTTTTTCCCCACACTGAATCAATAGACAATATTACAGTACTGTATACAGCACAAGAATTATATTGAACACATCTGGAAGGAAATAGATAACCCTCATCTTTCCAGTGCTAGACTTTGGTTAGGAATACAACTAAACTTCAGCCAAAGCAAAAGGGCTTGGTGCTCTAAGAGTGTTTCTCAAGAAACAAAAAGCTTATGCAAAGATCCTGCTTTTCTGCATCCCCCATCCTTGTACAAGATGTGTCTGTGAGATTGGCAACATGCACAGCTGATATTGCAGGGAAGCCTTAGAAGTCTCCATCAGATCATCAGCTGTGCAGGTTTGTCAGTGCAGTCCCAATACAGGCAGCAGTTGTGTTGCACTTGTTCACTGCCAAGCTCACTGATTCCCCAGTACCTACCCCATTTCCAATGAAGTACTAGAAGTGTGGGCAGATGGGCGTGGATGGAGGGTGAAAGGTGCAAGTACTGAAGTGCTGTAATTAAACAACTTACTTCAAATTGCTACCTTCACCAAAATCTTCCATGTTGTCTTGGTTTATTAGATTTATTTTATATAAATAGGAATGTCCCAAATTTCTTTTGATTGTTTTTTTGTCTTTGCCTGAAAGAAAAGGTAGCCCCAATTCCATGTTCTCAGGCACCATTGTGACCCTCCAAGTATGGGAGGCTACCCATGAAGATCGCTAGGGTGAGCTCATTTCAAATTCCAGGAGTCAGGAGTAGAAACACTGCTATGGGTGGCAGCAGGCACCTAGCTGAAAGTTAAACCATATATATATATGTCATTTTCTCTACAGAATAGCCATCTGAGAATGCCACACATAGGATGTGATACACTTGGCGAGGGCCTGGACGAGAGATGATTGCTATTCTCTACTTGTGATGCTCTTAAACCTCTGTTTTCTGCCAAGGCACCTAGGTCTATAGTGACACTGAATTTTCTTTTTAAAAATAAAATAAAGAAGTAAATAAATTCCAAAAAAAAGTAGAACTCTCATTCTAGTTGGGAAGTGCCAAGATTTCCAGACTGTGTGAAAGATGTGCATGCTTATTTTAGAAGCTATGTTCTTGCAGTCACTACAAAATGTAAAAACATTCCTTCAATATTTCTTTTTTCAAACTAAGCAAAAGAACTAATCTTCTCCAAGAAATATTTCAATATCAAGTTTCATTACTATGTTTGCTACAGACCTTAGAACATGGTAATCTTTTTCTAATTCTCCTGAATTTATAAGAAGAACTTAACTTCTCGTTTTAGTTAATTACAAAATGTACCTACAGACAGAAAAGAAAATCCTAAACTGTGAACATTTGGACAATTATTATTGTCACACTTATGATACAGCTCTAAGATACAGCATGTAAACTAGCTATTAAGATGAAGTGCTACTATAATATATAATAGTTCTATAATAAAAAATTCTTGTTGCACACACTATATAAAGTGAAGAAAAGGTTTCAAGTTTGATAAATAGAGAAGAAAACATCAGTGTTCTAGGCTGCTGAGAGAACGTTTCATTCATTTTGGTTGCTCTCATCTACGTTGGCAAAAAAAACAGATAAACAGTGAAGTATGGAAAAAATAACATAAAATGTCGTTCATTTTGTTCCTCCCTCATTTCCCAGGTTTTTCTGGGTATGATGATCACACAACTTAAACCCTTGATGACATTTCTGCCAGGAAGCAGAAATATATAGCAATATATAGAGAGATGATAGTGTACATACATGCTAGAGAGGTAATCCTTTAAGAGGAAAACCACCCACCATCTGTATAAAAATAAGTGCTCAGCCATTCTCTGACAAAGAATAACTGCTTCAGAGGTACAGTGTACACTAATTGAGACTTAGGGTCTAAACAGCTATAGGTTAACTTAGCTAACAACATTTCAGAATTTATGGCAAATGACCAAAATGTCTAACCCAGCTAACAAGTGTGTTTGTGTTCCTAAATGCAGGTAGCACATCCGCTCTTCAGCAACAAATAGGAAGTGCTGTCAGGAAGCAGACTTTTTCCTCAACCTGACTCAGTACTGACATTTCAGGTTGCTGGCATTTTAAAAGTTTTTAAAACTCTTTTTATTGGAGTAATGCAAGAGCACTTTTTTTTTAAAATAAGGTACACCTTTACAAGCATTTTCTCCATCACACTGTAGAAGTTTTCCCCTTAAGTATTGCTATCAGAAGGAAAAAAGAAACCCTTCTATAGCTTCTGACAATAAAGTATCTTAATGCCTTTTCTCCTTGTTATTGTGTCACTGATCAATAGATCTAAATGCCATGCATCCATCAAACCAGAAGGTTTGACTGCAAAAGCTGTCTTAGCTCATGGAGCTTATCTCTTGTGTCTCACACTCCTAGAAATGTCACAGTGGAGGAAATCCTAGCCATATACGTCAACCTTTGTCAGATGAACAGAGACCCTGATGAGGGTTGTTTTGGCATTCTTTGGTCTATCGTGCATGGCTGGAGCAACAGTTCACTTCAAGACAAAGAGAAGAAATAAAGACTTCTTGTCTCCTTGAACCAATTTTTCTGTTAATTATGAAATCAGCTATTGACTTCACTATTGTGATCAGGAGCCTTACTCAACTGCAGTCTCCTAATGCTGATTGATACTCATTGATGCTATTATATCTGCTACTCATTTATCCTATTACATTCTACAAATAACTCTCCCTGGTTCCACATTGTTGGAGAAGCAGAGAGGAGAAAAATGGGGGCGAGTAACACACATTTGCTTATCTCAAGGTTTATTTACAGAGAAGTTAAAAAATGTAATTACATAAAGGCAAAGAACTGCAAGATGCAAGAGTGCTTCCCCATTGATTTGTCTGTTTATCAGATGGGAGAAGCTCTCAGAGCTTCTGAAGACTGGCCATTTTCTGACAAATTTGATCACATATGCAAGTGTACGCAAAGCCACAGTCTGTCGATACTATATACTATCTACAGTGATAGTAGAGTTTTCCTTAGGAAAGTCATTTAAAGTCTTTCCCTCCTTACTGGCAAAATGAGTAAAACAACATGAATTCATGTGATTCTTAAGAGACAGAAAAAAAGTAGTTTTATTTATCAAAGTCTGCCATTTTGATTCATATTCTTCTCAGTAACATTGCCTATCATAAATAATTTAAAAGCTCATATATATTCCAGAGAAGGATATAAACTGCAGTAGTAGAACAGAAAAGATTAACAAGTTAAGTCATATTCTAAGCTATTTTTAAAGAGCTAAGTGAGACTGCTATCAAAGGTAGAAAATTTTGCATGGTTTAAGCAGAAGAATTAGGGCACAACAAATTGAGCGCAGCATATTACAGCTGTTTCAGCTGGCAAGAAAACATTTTTGCTACTTTCAGAACATGCTTTATGTGATGGAAAAGCCCTGTCAAGTGTCCCAAGGGGGCTTAAACTTTTGCTTCAAACTGTTGCCAATGAATAAATAAGGTGAAATGTCCTTTACCATTTGTGCAGCAGCGAGCACACTGCCAGTGCTGAATTGGCAGCAAACAGGACATTTCTCCCATTATTTGTTATAGGAAGACACAAGTTCAGTCAAGCAATTTACAATGAATTAGAAGAATTCTTCCAAATCTGAAAATATCTATAACACAACCTGAACAGTTTGGAGAAGTCACTCATCAGGCCATGTATATCTGCAGTTAAAAGCCTTAATCATTTTCAGTGAGAGATTTTGATCCCTAGAAAAAATGAAGAGCGCCTCAGAATAGCTTGTCATCATACCTACCAGGTGAGCTATAATACATGATAGGTTTCCTTTCATGCTATTTTCCAGGCTTCATTCTTAAACAGCAAAGGTTCTTTTGATATAAATGGTGGATATATGGACAAAGCTCAGCAGGTTGGCATCTATTACAATTTTGCATTTTGTGTTTTTCTGTGATACCATATAGTTGTAAGGACAGTATACAAAGCAGACCTGAGTACCAGGCATCATCTTATACTGGGCTAGATATCTACTTTATACTATGCTTCCCTCACTATACCATTCTATAACTGTTCTGCAGCATGTGTATGATTTGCATGTGTTTATTCATAGCATCTTCATTTAAAATATTGACTGATAAGAACATTGAATAAGAATTTGAGAGATTCTCTTATTAATTTGCTTGAAATTAATATTTTATGTAAATGACTTAGAAAAAGGAATATTCTCCAAAATTATATTATACTCTTTGAAAAAGAATTATAATCAATTTTCTTTCAAGAATATTAGTTATTGCAAAGTTGTCTTCTTTGAAGATAGAGGAACTATTTATCTCTGTTTCTTTCTTGTAGAGATGAATTAATTTAGTTGTTTAGAAAAAGCTTTTCACATATATGGGGAGTGTACTCAATTCTTTGTTGTTTTTCCATTTTGATGATACAAAATAAGCTATTTTTTCCTGAAACCCAATACCTAATTGTATTTCCAGAACCAACTTATTTGAAAGCAATGAAATCAATAGCACAATTCTTTTCAATGGGATGAATGTATAAGGCTTTTTTTCAACTGAGTAGATTAATCTTTTTGATAGTCTCAATGTCCTTTAATTCAGTAAGAGATAATGGTAGTGCGTTTTCTTATTAAATTAGTCCTTGAGTTAATACTTTGTCAGTTTTGAATATTTCAAATGTAAAAAGAGATAGGATTTTTTTGTTTATGCAAGAGTAAGATATCCTTATTTGTAAGAGAAATATCTTAATTAACATACAGTTTTCACCAAAGGTTCTCAAATACTCAAAGGCAAGTTAGCATTATAATTTCTTTTTACAGATGAGGGTAAGGCAGTTGAAAGACTAGTGACAACTATTTGTTAACAAAGATCAATGTTTCCAAAGTATATTGAGAACTTCAGTTGTTGGCGTTGCATAGACACTGCCATTACTAAGAAAAAAATCTTCCTTCACCCTTGAAAGGGTGAGGGGGTCTAAAGGTGGTAAAGGCCCACAAAAACAAGAGGAGAGTCAAGCAGTGGAAGAGGTTTCCCAGAGAGCTTGTGCAGTCTTCTGTCCTTGGAGGTTTTGAAGACCCACCTGGGTAAAGCCCTGAGAAACTTGATCTGACTTCATCATAGCTGGCACTGCTTTGAGAATGAAGTTGGTCTAGAGATCACCAGGGGTCTCTTTCAATCTGAAATATCTTGCAAGTCTATAAAAACTCTTTACTTTTATTATTTGCCCTTATATTTCAACAATATTTCCCATAGAAGACTCATCCGCAAGCTAAATAAAATGGTATTTTTTAG
>NW_009259593.1:339188-343138 GCF_000687185.1 Egretta garzetta
TGCAGACACCTACGAGCTTAGGATGCCTTTTTCTCTCCATTATTGTTGCGGTTCCCTTAATACCAGACTTTTGGTTAATAGCCTTACAATCACTATTCTAGAGTCAACATCTTCCAAGGAATTTTTACGGGTCTTAAAACTGCAAAAGGTTAAAAACCATTGCTCTAGAGAACTCCAGAAAGAAATAAGTTTCTTTAGTGAGCAGACCCTTGTAAGCAAATTCATTTTAAAGTCAAGTTCCTGTCTCTGGAGACATAAAGTAAGGAGACTGATCTTTTCTCAGACAAGTTATATCGTCTTCTGCTGAAGACCATTTTCCAGACTGAGTCAAGTTTATCAGTATACTCTCTTGACAAGCTTGTCTTGGAGAGACCAGGAGCAATTCTGTGGCAATAGGATAACAAATATGCCACTTAACTTTTCAAATTAAGAACCCTCATTCTGCAAACGCAGAATCTTAATTTTATTTCCTTCAAGTAGCCTTAACTTAAGTCCGGGTGCATACAGGGTCAACCTAGAAATGTGTTTATATAGAATTCTGATTGAAGAAACTACACATTAACATTAACTTGGATAATTTTATCTCATCATTACCAGCTATACACTGAGACTGCTTCCAGATTTTTGTCAATGAAAATATCAAAGGTCATTTGTAGCAGATTCTCTGTGCTTCGATAGTTCTTTTCTCCCCTGGGAGATTAAACATTATTTTATAGAGTCACAACAGGGCTGGAAGGGACCTCAAGAGGTCATTCCATCCATCCTCTGTCCCAAGGCAAGTTCAAACATATCAATCTTGACAGATGTTTGTCTAAACTGTCTTTTTAAAAACTTCCAACTATAGGGATTCCAAAATCTCTCCAGTCAATCTTTCCAATGCATCACTATCATTAATTTTAAAAGTTTTTTCTAGTAACTAATCTGAATTTTCCTTGTTGCAGTATAAATCCAATACTGCTTGTTCAATTGTCATTGAAAAAGAGAATAGATTGTTTCCTTCTTCTTATAGATCTTCTAAAAACCATATTTAAAGACAGTTCAGAGGGTAAAAACATATTAGAGATCCAGGAAACACAACTATGAGCAGGCTGAGAGAACTGAGTCATTCAACTTCAAAAGAGAGAAAACTAAAGAGGTTTGAGACAAATCTTTAAACATGTAAAAATTCTTCTAGAGACCCATACTTTTTTGCTTAATGTGCAGGAACTAAAACTAGACATAGTACTATAAGTGAGGTCTTAACAACTACAAGCACAGTAAAAATTTTTTTTTCTGAGTCCTGGTTATGCATCTACTGATACATATCATAGAACATCTGCTGCATTCATGACACTAGTTCTCATAACTCACATTCAATGTACAGCCTTGAGATGCAAACTACGACCCAGCCACTTATTCCCATCCTGTAATCCTGTTTAAACATAGTACCTTGGATATACACATGCTGGACTGTGTTTGTTTTTTTTTTCCCAAACAGTATTTGCTAAGATAATTTTGAAATCTTTCCTGCGTCTGTTGACCATAGACCTCCTCCAGACAGCAGACGTGTTCACTGGCTTAATCCCCTGCATTGATTGAGGAAGGCTGAACAAAGATGTCTCAAGGCTGCTCAGAAGGTTCTCCCCAAATTCTCCTAGATGTTTCCCATCTTAGATTCCCCTTTATTTAATAAGCTAGTAATGTTTGATGACTGTGATACATTTGTTACCTGATTAGTTGCACAGCAGCTACCCAGGAAGTTATTAGTTCCTTAGTGATATGGGCTTACTCCCTTCAAAGTTAATGGCAGTGAATTCAGGAACTTGACTCTTAAATGTCCTAAGTAACATCCCTGAGGTAATGATCTGATGCAAAATTATCTTTTCTGTTCCTTCCATGAATATACACAATCCATGACAGAACAAGATACGTATGTAATCGATCACATTTATAGCCCTCAATTGTGTATAATCAATACAGCGGTTCCAGAGATGCATGACAAGAGTTAAACAGTGAAAGAAAGCTAGAAAGAATTGTTTTGGTTTTGTTCTTTGTTTTTAGAAAGTTTTATAATTAGTGTTGGGGCACACTGGGCACTGAATTCATTTTACAGTATCACACATAAAAGCAAGCTGAACTCCTCTCAGTGCAAAACCAACCTCAAGCTACCTTGACAACAAGATACCAATAACCCTGTAATTTCAATTGTTCGCTCTTTTTTTTTTGTGTTCTGTATCTCAGTGAAGTCTCATCTTCCCAGCCCAGTGCCATAGGCTAATAATCTGTAACAAAACTCACCCTCAAAAAATGTCAGATATAATGAAAAACACAACTTCACAGATGAGAAAGTTGGCCTTAGCTAAATCCTAAGGGCCCTAACTCTCAGATTCTGTAGGTTCTTCTGTTTCATCCTCTAACCCTGAATTAGAAGGGGATGTGAAATTGAACTATTCCTCCTTCTTTCTACTGAATCACTTGTTGCCCATCAAAGAATAACAGAATTCCAAACACTGAAAATTCTATTGCCAGCTGAGAAAAAAATATCCCTAGCTGTTGAAGCCAAAACCTGACCACCCATCTTAATGATCTACTAAGTAATATTATATAGAACTAGTAGCAGAAGATGCAGATGAACACATTCAATCTGTCAGCCCAAATGGTTGGCCTTCTTATACATCACCCAGTCATTCACAACACTGAAGGCAGTATAACATCCTATGGGTCTGATTCTCTGATGGTGTAAATTAATTCCAAGGTGGAAGACTTTAATGCAGCAAAGAAAGATAGTATGAGGATTAGGAACCTCATGGACTGAGAAAGGAGAAGAAACATGGCAAAATTATCAAGAGGAATTCAGAAGATAAGGCTTTTTTTCCTTCTAAACAGTGTCTATTCTGTATTTTCTGGTAGGTTTTGTGACAAATTAGAAATATTTAAATGAATCTTAGACTAAACATACATTAAATTAGGAAAAACAAGGCTAAGGTAACAGACCTTTACATTCCTTTATTATCACTAGTAATAAATGACGGTATTGCTATGCATTTAGTTCCCAACTTCTCTACTGATAGCCAGTGAATAATGTCCAGGTCAGAAACAATTACACTGATTGTATTTGAGATCCAATGATTTGCCCCATTAAACAGAAAATGAGGTTAACACACTGCGTCTAACCAAATTTCAAATACTAATGACTGTGCTCAACTAAGGTTGACTAGATTCAAACAAGTGTCCTGGAAGGAGAGGTCAAAATGCTAGTTCTAATTTAAGGATTGCCCTGTTTTGAAACAGTGCAGCTTCTGAGAAGAATAAAGGGACTACCAACGGATCTACATAAAATCATAGAATGTTTTGGGTTGGAAGGGACCCCTAGAGGTCATCTAGTCCAACCCCCCTGCAGTGAGCAGGGACACCGCTAACTAGATCAGGTTGCTCAGGGCCCCATCCGACCTGGCCTTAAATGTTTTCAGGGATGGGGCCTCCACTACCCCTCTGGGCAACCCGTTCCAGTCTTTCACTACCCTCACTGTAAAGAATTTCTTCCTTATATCTAGTCTAAACCTACCCTGGTTTAGTTTAAAACCATTACCCCTTGTCCTGTCACAGCTGTCCCTACTGAAAAGATTTTCCCCATCTTTCCTATAGGCCCCCCTTAAGTGCTGAAAGGCCGCAATCAGGTCTCCCCACAGTCTTCTCTTCTCCAGGCTGAACAAGCCCAACTCCTTTTTTTCCAGTCACCAGGGACTTCGCGACTCAATCTTCTCCTACAGCAGGAGGGATTTTACCCTCCCAGTCCCCCTCATGCCATCCGTTGACTCAGGAAGGGTGAGGAGGGAGGTTGCCAGTGAAGACTGAGGCAAAAGAGTTGTTGAGTACCTGATCCTTCTCCTCATCTGCTGTTACCGGCTTGCCAGTCTCGCTCATCAGCGGGGGTACACTTTCTTTAACCATCCTTTTCCAGCTGACATACC
>NW_009259593.1:343440-346950 GCF_000687185.1 Egretta garzetta
TTGCTTTTCTAAAATTCAGAGTCCTGACTGTACTCTTTGTTCTTCCCATTTCCCTCAGGAGCGTGAGCTCTACCAGCGCATGATCACTGCAGCCCAGACTGCCTTCGATCTTGACATCTCCAACGAGCTCGCTTGCATTGGTGACCACCAGGTCCAGTATTGCATCCCCTCAGGTAGGGGTGCTTATTACCTGGCTTAAGAAGTTGTCCTCAATGCATTCAAGTAATCTGCTGGATTGCCTACAGCTTGCCGTGTTGGTTTTCCAGCAGATGTCGGGGTGGTTGAAGGCCCCCAGGAGGACGAGAGCCTGCAAGCACGAAGCCTGCCAGAGTTGGAGGAAGAACGCTTCGTCAGTCGGCTCCTGTTGACCTGGCGGCCTGTAGTAGACACCAACCATGAGGTTCCCTTTGTTGCCTCTCTCTCTGACTCTTACTCATAAGCTTTTGACCTGCTTGTGGCTCTTCTTCAGGGACAACTCTTCACACTGTAATGATTTCTTGATGTAAAGGGCAACGCCTCTGTCCCTTCTTCCTCGCCTGTCCCTTCTGAACAGCCTGTAGCCATCAATAGCTACATTCCAGTTGTGGGATTCATCCCACCAAGTTTCCGTAATGGTAATACCAATATCTTTAACATAAGGGTTTTTTGAGTTTACTTTGGTTTTAACAAACAGGTGTAAATTTGGACAAAAAATATCACCATACATATGTATTAGCTTGAAAATGGTTCTATATGAAACATTTAACCAATATCTCATTGATTAGTGCTATACCATAACACAGTGTGCCAACTTTATTGAATAAATAATATCCCACTGCTATGAATTTGATGGTTTTCCATGTTACATTTTCTATTTCAGCAGGTTGCTGAATGTCAAGTGAATGCTTTATGCTGACTTCAGACCTCACCAAAAAAATCTTTCCCAATATGTCACAGAGCTAACTCCACTGATGATCACTGTGGGGTAGTGATGGATTTTTTATTGCAGTTTTTTTTAATGTGCTACAGAGGATATAGCCAAGATCAGCTTTTTCTATTCTGAATGAAAAATCCAGACATGTGTATTTAGGGCATTTAAGAATTTCTTAGAACCTGAAATGAAAGAATATTTTTCCTTTATACTTTTTTCTGTTGACTGAGATGAGGATCAACATTTCTATAAAAAGTAATCAATTTTAAAAAGAAATAAAAGTCAAGATCCTTAGTACCTGTATTTAAAAAGATATAGCCATGATGATGTATGTGAAGCTAGGGGTGAAAAATTCAAAGCTACCTAAAAGGTAGTCCCAACTGACTTAAGTGAAATTAATGAAATTAATTAAATGGCTGAAACCTTCCTTCCTGCCCTGTCTTAACAGCTTTACGTAATGCTGTAAAGTTCGTGTTATCACAGAGCAATAATATTTGCAACAAACTTTGATTAAAAGAAGAAAATAGATTTGAGAAGGTAATTTTGGATGTGTACAGGGGTTGATTCTGAATTAAATATTTTATTAATGAGGATGTAGGTCTTCCATTGCTGCCTACAGACTTTGAGTGGTTAGCACTCAAAAATTAAACAATATGTATATATATATATATATGTGCTCCTACTTAGATGTTTGGAATATTTAGATTCATGATTAAGTATTGAATCCTAACTCTAATGGTCTTTTATCCACTACAAATGTAGAGAAGTTTCATTTTGATTTGTGTTAAATCAATTATTTTCTGTCTGCAATCTAAAAAAAACCCAAAACAAACCACCACAAAACACTAGTTTGCTCTTGGCTTTTTTCCTGTCTAGTCTAAACAATGAAAATGTCAAGTTTGCTCACTAATTAAACATGTCTGTCTTAGACTCCACTTGAATCTTTCATCATAATGGTGCAGTGTCCCAGGGAGACATTATACATTCATGTTTTCAAATATAAGATGTAAAAAAGAAATACAAATATAAATTTAATGCAGCAAACTCTTAATGAGCAAAGCAATTATGACACAGGAGAAATGAAGGAATTAGATTCTAAGAAATTATCAGTATTTATGGGCCCAGGGCTTCAGAGTCTGGCTGAGGCATGGTTTTGTGCAGATTCTCTGTAAAGTGGAATGAAATCTGAGTTATTAGAAGTCAGAGAAAACATGCTTAAAAAGAGAAGGTTGAAGTACCAGGTGCATTAATTTTATACCAGAAATGATAAAATACTGAATTTTCAAGACTAGGATTGAAATCTTGGAGGAAGAGATTTCTTACAGTATTTTGGTTCTGCATTTATTTAGAAACCAAATTAAAAACCCAAATGAACAAACAAAAAACACCACAACAGCCCTAAAGATATATATTAGCAATTTAAAACTTCAGCAAAATAAGTTTATTTTAAAATCCAGTTTTAAAAATCACTAAAGCTTCCTGGTGCTTGTGTAGTATGGTACCTCCTAGATTCTGGCAGCTGACACATTCATAGTATAAATTCCCATTTTTCTGCTTTTTGCCATTTTCTTTGAGGTCTCTGTGTAGCCACTGATTAGTATGATTAGTAAACTGAGTTCAACAGATGTTCAGATACAGCCAGGAACACTATAACAGAGCATCAAAAATATTTGTTTTTAGTATTTTTCATAAGCTAGGAAGAATGTATGAAAGGAATAAAGTGCATTTAAAATGGAAAGGAAATGTAATCATTAAATAAAGTCAAAAAGCCATCAAAAGTGCAATATGAGCAACTGGGAAAATTAGATGGAGAAGAAACACAAGTAATTTTTAAAGTGTCTAAGTAAAAATGATCATACTAAAGCATGCAGAGTCATCAGTGTTCTCTCCTTAACAGGACACTAGCTCTCCAATGCCAGCTGGATGGTTAGACAGATCTGTTCTATTAATACAGTTGCTCTGTTTTGCAGAACTGGACTGTCTCAATTTAAATGCGTATCACAAGGAAAAGGTCATCTGTATGTCATAACAAAGTAGGTCCTGCTGAGTACACTCAGTGCACATACAAACCTACACAAGAAAGTAAAAGCTCATAGCTGCACAGAGTGCTATTCTATAGCCATCTACCAGCATATGGTTCACGGAGAAGACCTCCTGAGATCGGTCAGTAACTCTCCTTCCTTCACCAAATATGAGCTATGATATGAACTCTGTCTGCTTACTGTCTTGCATTGTCCCACACAGCACGCCGTCACAGGCAGATTCAGCTGTGGAACATATGTTCAGTTACATTTCACAGCAGAACTGAAAATGCGGATTTTGGAAAATTTAGAAAAACGAGCATTGCTGCTCAAACGTGTTGTGCTAAGTGTAAACTCAGAATTTTGATCAGAAACATGGCACATAACTTTAAAAAACAGATTTTCGCAAAGGTACCAGATACATGATATTGTCACCTGGTATGGCAGCATCGCTGTACTGGAACTGTACTCCAAAATTCAGTGCTGGAGAACTGGCATACAACAAACTAGCAGGTATCACTGTCTTCTGATCTTTTAACCTATTAGAATTTTCTGTAAGAGAGCCCTTAAGAGAAGCTC
>NW_009259593.1:346966-391242 GCF_000687185.1 Egretta garzetta
AAGGACTGACGCTCTTTCCTTCCACTCCCTTTTTTACTTGGCATCATACAGTGGGTTCCAAAGAAGCAGGGAATGGCAGGAGCTTGGGAAGGTCAAGTGCTTGATGAAAATAAAACGTTGCTGAATTAGAAGGTAGTATGTGGGTGAAAAGAAAAGGCATAGGATTGTGTGACTGTTGGAAGAAGAGGAGGGAAAAGACAGAGTGAGATTTAGGGCAAGAAAGGAAATTAAGAAAATGTTTGGGCAAAGTTAACAAAGGATTTAAAGGAGAAATAAGTAGTATTGAAAAAGAAGTAACTATGCTGCTTTTGAATATCTGCAGCTAAAGGCTGTATTGACAGAATTTTTATTGTTTTTTACTGATGAGAGTCTTTCAAGGCTTTTGTGAGAGGAGGGACTGAAAAAGATTAATTCGGTTTTCAGTTTTTAAACAAGTGTTTCAGAGTGATTCTGCTTTACAACTATATGCAAAAAGTTTATTTTTATTCCAATACATAACAGAAATTAATTTTCAAAACCTTAAGTTTGACCTACCGATACTATAAGCTACCAGAACTGGAGACCCTTTCCTTGCATGTCAGTTAACATAGAGATCTAGCAGCTAGCATTTTTTTTTTGTTTGCTATGTTAAAGGGGCAAGCATGTAAACGCTTCATGAGAACTACTTGCAGCAGTGAAGTAATCCTCCAACAATTAGTACAATATTTAATTTAACCATATAGACAAAAGAATAAATACCTCTTTTGTTATATTCCCTGGGCCTTTTTGCCAATTCGTTAATGCAAAAGTGCAATCTGCATGGAGACATATCTTCTGTTTTGGTGTCCTATCTTAACAACTGCTTCTGTTTTGGTAAACAGAAACATATATCTAAACATGGGAGTTGATAAAGTAATCTCTTTAAACACCATGCAAGCTTACCTTGATCAATTCCATCTAAATCAAAGTAAGTTAAGAGGGAAGTCTTTCAAAAGCACTGAAATCCAATTTTCAGGGGTAATATTTGCACCTAAAGACTTGTGGTTCAGTGCAAGATAAGGTTACTACAACTCCTAAAGCATTTAGGTAGTTCTGAAGAACAAATCTGAGACATTCAAGGTTTTTTTTCCCACCTCAAAAATACTTAGCTATCGGAACAAAATTCAGATTTTGTTCTTAGGCTGGGACAGAAGAGAATTCAGCAGCTCTGAAATATTGTTTTTACTTTTATGGTACCAGTGAATGGAATGAAGTCCTTCCAAAGAAAGCAAGCAATAGAGCAGCCTCTATTACGCCTCTATCCACCAACAAAACGCACCTCCGGCATTTTATCCTAACCTGCAATAGATTCCCTGTATTCCACTGAAACATGTCTTCACACTTGCAGTAATTCTGTTCTACAGGGCCAAATACTGGTCTGTTTGAAACAAACATAGAACTTGTCACTGATTCCATGGGGTCAGCATTTCACCCACCAGATTTCATACACATTTCCTCTGAATGCAAAAGGTGCAATTTTTCTTCAGAAGCATGCATACTTATATGTCCATAAGACTATGTATAGGTAGAGAACTATATAGCTACAATTTTCAGGTCAAATACATTCTTAAATCTTTCCTACAATCTGTATCCCTGCAATGGTTGCACGTCAAACACAAACACATATACAGAGGCAAGTTTTTCTTCAATGAGCACACACTTCAAAAGTGAAAAACAAAGGATCATGACAAAGAGCATAAAACCAAAGTGAACTGGATGATGAATAAGAGAGTCCACAGTTCTCTCTAAACCAAGATATCTTATTTATACAAGCCAAACTAAAATGACAGACAGCTTAGGGTTTTACCATGGATGCATTTTAACAACAAACAAGATGAACGTGTATTTTTAATTCACAAAGCTATTTTTTATTAATTTCTATTCTGTTTAAAGTTTTGGACCATTTTTATAAATTGCATTTGAAATGAATTCTTTTAGTTTCACACTAAAAGAAATGTACAGAAAAATTCAAAGTAGTAGCAGAAATCTTACTAAATTTAGTGAGCTTTCAGGGGAAGTTGAATCCACAGTCTCTCTTGTACTTGTCAAAAACCTTCCCCCTTGGAAAATATTAACATTCTGACTGGTAATACTGACTATTTGGCATGAAGCATTCCCCACTGTATGCCTGTATATCACAACAGTTACTCCGCAAATGTATCTTCTAAGTTCTTTGCTACTTTTGGAGAAGTTGGATTGTTGCTAAGAATTTATCCATGAAGATCACTATCATCCTTGTTAATGACTCCTTTTCCCCAAAATGTTTACAACATTACCACAGTGTTCAAATATATAGTTCTACACAAAATATATGTATAGTCTACCTTTGTCTATTTACTGGTAATCTTTTTAAATTCTTATTTCTCTCCAGTCCTCTCTGCCTTTAGCTAGGTTTGTTGCAATTTCCCCCTTTTTCTCTTTTCCATGCATACTTTCCGTCCCTAGACCTCCACTCTACATGTAGTAAAGGATTGCCTTCCCTAGGCACAGAATTGTAGTCTTAAAATGTTTTCCAAACCACCACCGATCTATTCAACAATTCATTCAAGCATTACTCCTGCAAATTTATTAATGGCTTCTGATTGTGATAATTAAACTACCCTTTAACCCCTTTTTCTGATAGAGACTTCATCTTCACCACCGCCTTCATAAGTTCATATGTAATTTTTCCTACCAGAATAAGTATCTCTGAGAGCAGCAAGGCAGTTGCCTAAATTCTCACAGTATTATTAATCATGGTCATATGGTTTGCCATTTTCTCATTTAAGAGCCTTCCATACCTTACCCCATCTAATCACTTTATTTTCTTTTAAATCCTTTCCAGAGGCCTTTTAACATGCTCACATGCAACGCTACAGAAATTGTTTGATAATTTGTACATTCCTTCCAGCCACCTTTCCTTTGCATTATGTCAATCTCACCCAATCAGTAGGTCACTGTCCAGTTTTCTTCCCTGCACGCTAACTGACTAAGTTCTGTTAGCATATCATCCACTTTTGAAAGGTTTATTTATGACCCTTTCAGTGGGAGACGTTACTTCTGATTTTCATGGATATGGTTTATTTCACCTGCACAATCAATACTATTTAACAATGTTTTATCTTCTTCAAAGTATTTTTACTCACATCAATCACATGCTTTTCTTCTCTCAGGATTTCTCTAGTTGCTGATTTAATAACCTTAGTTGGCAGTGCAAAATCTCCTATCAATAAGATTCTTACTTAGACATCTCTCCTGAGCTACTATTCTCTTTGTTGCAATCTTCTAATTCTGGCCTGCTCTCTTGATTTTGTATGACCAGTTTTCAAATTTGTTTATTTAGGGGGTTTTTTTGACTTCATTTCTGTCCTCAGTAATCATAAACTCTTTGAGAACCATTTTCTTTCTTGATCCAATTCTTCACTGCTAACATTCTCAGCTATGCCCATGAGGGTTACCTTAGTAACTTCCCACTTAACACTAAGCTCTTGCCCCTCCTTCAACAGTGTTCAAAAATTACTGTTGACATCAGCCGCATTTGTTCAAATAGTAATTCAGTAAAATGTCAGTAGAGCCAGGACTTTAACTTCTTCATTTTTAATTTAAAATGTAGATACATACAATCAGCTATCTGAATCACAATTTTCTCCAGGATAAGTTCTGCAACTGCAGATGAACACTCTTTGTTTGGACACCAACATAGAGTCATCTAATTTCTTGAATGGTAGTTTGATAATCTCTGGACAGCCTCCTTATAGAGAAGGAATAGTGTTTTTGAATTGACATGCTACAGCTATAGCATATTTTATTGCTACAATAAACCTGTAACTATTAAACTAATTAAACAATGAGTATGATGTGCCTGAGCTTTTAGCAAGTGAATGTGGGTTAGTTATTTTATGATACCTGACTCAGCTACTTCTGATGAACTGACCAGGGAGAATACCCACATTGCTAGGAGAGCACTTTCAGTAGACTCAGAAGATAAAGCAGACACACACTGAACTTGCCTTTCCTATTCCCAGTGTCACTAACCTAGTTTAAAGTGATGTGACATCACTAGAGAAAAGCCAAGTCCTATGTGACCAAGAATTTTCCCTTGTTTATTATATCTCCATAAGACAGAATCCTGCAGGCATATATGCCTAGGTGTAACCATATTTATGTGAGGAATATAAAAAGCCTTAGAAATGTGAAAAGCTGTTTCAATGTATATTTGCACAACTGTGACTACAGCCAGTAAGGTCCTGTGTCCTTTCTGAAGGATAAAGGGCAGCTAACTGGTAAAACATCAAACTTCCTGTCAATTTTCAGTTATCACCCAGGAATTATATCCCTTTATAGTAGGTCAGGACTGTTTTTTAAGAAAGTAAGAACAAATTAAAAGGCACATAAGGAAATGTTACCAAAGACCAGGGAACAATAAAGGAAGAGAGGGGGGAAATCAGAAAAATGTATTACTAGAAATTTAGGAAATACTTCTATTCTAAGGACTTACTTTTAATAGAATTCTTTATGATTATATTTGATTCTAACTGACACAGTGAGGTTTTAATTTACTTTCTCCATATTTTTCTTCACTCTCCCTACTTATTTATGATGACTGGGCATATAGGGACTATAAATGGTGAATTCAAATTCTCCAGTAATTACTTTTGAATTTTTTACTGCCCACAATCTGCAAAAGTCAAGGTCACAGAAGTTGCCACTTACTGCTGATCATAACAGGTCTACCTTTCTCGCGTCCTAAAATCTGAATCTAAAAAGATTAAAAATGGAAAAATGCCAAGCACTCAGAGAATCAAGAGGCCTTAAATGAACTGCTGGATGTCAGGCTTTTTTGGGGGCGGGGAGAGGGAAACTGCCTCTAAAGAATCATGAACAACCTACAAAAACTATTTTCCTTATTTAATCCTGTTGTGTTTATTCGGACATCTCTTCATCTGCTTTGAACTTTAGCGTGCTGATGACCTTACTTCTAGTATCAGGCTGCAAACTTCTGCTTGATTTCTGCCTGCACTGATAAAGAAATAAATTTCTGTACTCAGCATTACATGCTTTGAAGACAGTAAGGTAATTCGGATAGAATTTTCATATTCCAGTGATGGCTTGAACATGTGAAAAAACACTAGGGCAGTAAAAGAAAGAAGGGTAAATCAGTTGAATACATAAAAAGACAACATTTCAAAGAGGTTACATCCACCAGCTAGGTTTTATAAACTATTGCAATAAAAACCAGTGAATTTCTATTTACACAGGTTGAAAGGGCATATTTAATGGACTGGATTATGCCCGTTAATTTGTTTCATTAATTGCATTTTACAGCTTTGTGAAGATTTTAATAGAAGATTTAAGATGTGACATGAACTTAATATATTTGGTATTTAGCAACTATGCAAAACAGTAGATTCATTTCATAAGGCTTAAAGGGGAAAAAGACTAGAACAGAATAGGCCTGCAGTCCAGATGCATATGTACACTGGGAAATTCAAAATTTTTAGTAAGCAGAAAAAGAATTCAGAATTTTTTTATTTCTTCTGACACAAAACAGATTTTTCCCAGGTAATTATGAAAGTACCTGTCACATTGACAACTAGAAAGCATTTAATATGTATTACTGACTATTGTAATTTTAAAAAATCCTTTTCATCAGCCAGTGAGGGTCAAAGCAACTATTAGATGCATTATTTAATCTTTGAAGTGATAGGAAATGACACGAGTCAGATGTGGAAAATTAAATGTAAGAAAATTCCATGAACAAATTGGCAGGATTAACTTATCCTTGAAAAAATAAGTTTTATTTTTTAGTTCCATACCAATTATGTGATGTGCTTTTGTGAGTTTCCTAATGAGACTGTGAAGACAAAGTTTCCTCTTAAAAGAAGACCACTGTAGAGCTCATAATCCTTTTCTAACCTCTTGCTTGAATGCAAGCACTTTCATTTGACAAGTAGGAAACACCAGTATCAAAAAGCAAACCTCACTGTCTCACAAACCACCAAGGCTGTCATCCTAAAGTTCTCTTTCCTATCCCACTGACAGGTGACGAAAGTTCGGATATTGTTTCATATGCTCAGTGATCCATCACGAACAAACAGATAGGACTTTAGGCCAGATTTATTCAGACATGTAATCCTTCTGGGTTTTTTTCACATAACTTCCTTTACAAAAATATTCTCTCATTAATTTAAAATCCCAAGGATCATATTGTGGAGTTTAGAATACTAAAAACTCCAGTAAAGATTTGATTAAGACAAAGTTTTATTTTTTTGAACTAAAACCTTTCTATACACAGATGCATTAAGTTCCAACTAAAGTGCAAGCATACATGATATGTGCAACCCATTTATAGTACATGCAGACCATATGTCAGCTATACTAGCAAATCTAATTAAATGTTCTGTTTTGTATTTATGTAAAGAAATAAGTTTGTGTGGTGCTTTTTTTTTTTCCCCAAGGAAGTGTAAGAATAATACTGTTTGTGTTACCCAGATTAGAAAGAGTTATAAAATAAGTACCTAGGATAATTTGAATAAACAATACCTAAAGATTTATTATTCAGAATCAAGAGAAAGAAGTTGTTGGATTGGATTATCAAGAAGTTACCTTAAAAAAGATTACAAACAATTAAACTATCGAGGGAAAGGATACAAATTATTGCATGGGGACTTAGAGGCATAGCCATGTAATGCACTGTAAATTAAAGTCATTTATAAAGTACGACTGCAAACCATATATAAAAGCAACTGCTTAGTCAGCAAAGGTGAGTCAAGTTATTTGCCCCTGCAAGAACAATTCCATGGGATAGCTCATTGCATGCTTATCAAGTGTTTGCTGTTGTCAAAACACTCAAAAATATTAATATGCCCTGAAGACAGCCACTAAGTTCATTGTCACTGGAACACTCTCAGCTACTTTCTCTGCAGGGGTAAAAAAGGACACAGCCAAAAGTCTCGCTGCATGGATACACAAAGTTCCCTTAACACTCCCTCTCTATTCTCTGTCACTATTAAAAAGGTCAATTATATATGGTAATGATGGGAAGGAAGGTGCTTTAGACAGAGCAACAATCTAACAGAGATCTGAGAGATAAAAATAAGGGAGTTAGTGGACAGTTTCAGAGGGTGAAAATGTAGCTGATCCTCCTTACATCTGAAGAATATCGCATTAGGATGTCTGGTATATATCTGGAAGATCTCCATCCAGTCAGCAGCTGCAGAAAACTTGTCTTGAAACTAGGTGTACTTAAACTTGTGAGTTATTTATGTGCAATATGCATGGTTTACTTCTTCCTGGTTTCCCAGAGAGTCTTGTATCTCACCAAATAGGAAAAAGATATAATTTTTCTTCTTCTGGTACAATTTACATTTACTTGGTAACAGTACTATATCTTCACGTAGATAAAAGAGAGCTACAGAAAGGTAAGCTCTTTTAAGTCATTCAACAAAATGAGTCTACAGGGAAGTCTATAGTCTCCTTCAGGTTTGCTTTGCCCACTTCATTTACCATGTAGAGCTGATAGCTGCCCTTCACTTCTCAAGTATGGCTGAGCAGCAAGGTCAGGCACTGCTTCAAGAGGGTAAGCTGAGCCGGGAACTCACTATGACAACAAGGCAGGCAGCCACAGAGGTTTCATGGACAAAAGGGCAATTCCATCATACTAGAGCAAGGCAAGCAGCGCAAATGCAGTGAGGGAAACCAGGTTTAGCTAAGAGTCCAGATCACCAGATCAGGTCCAAGTTCAAGGCAGAGAATCAAGTCTTTGGGACAGGTCCAGATCAGCCAGGATACAAGCATGGCTACAGCATAGCTCACACAAGGACCGAGGCCAAAAGCCTCAGCTATAACACTGCTCACAGGTGAGGAGGTGGGATCCCTGGTAACGCTGCTCAGCAGAGCTCAGCTCTCTTCACAGCCACACACCTGCACCATTACCTAATGCTGGCTCCCAAGCCTGGGCAGCTAAGCCCTCAGGAGGGCATGTGCTCAAAGCCTTGACACCCAAGCTCCACTCTAATGTGCCAAACAAGGGTTATTATGCAACACCACTACACATGTTCTCTGACTTCTGGGGGCTACCAACAGATCAGTACCTGAAAGGTTTAACACAGTAGATATTTAGGGCAAAACACATAAAGCTTTAAAAGAATCCAGGCTTTGTCTCATTTTTGTGGTATCACTGTTAAATGCAAATGTGTATAATAATACATATCTTGTAATACTGCCCTAAAATGATATGTATTTATTTTCATTAGCAATCCCATTTCATATTGTTATATAAGTAAACATACTATACGGTATCTCATAAGAGTGCTCGTAATGTAAAGCATAGCTAAAATCCCCAAATCCCACTATTACTTAATTTTTATGGACTATAGGACTTAATACAAGTGATAACGTGTTCTTACAGCATAGTGAAGAGAAAGAGTAGAAGAAAAAAAAAGTCATTCCCACAACCTCTAGTTTTGCCATGCTATGAGAGTCATTCTCACATTTTCCCTTGTCATTATAGTCTCTTCGTGTTTTAAAAAGATTCAGAAAAGCTGGAGAACTACTGCGAATACAAACTGTATTATACATGGATAATTTTTTTTTTCTCAAAATCTTGTACAATATAATCAACACTTCTGAATCCTTGAATACATGCTTTTCTTTTAATGGCATTTCTCTGCATTGCAAAGGTAAGACAGGTGTACTGAATACAATGGTTACCATGGTTAAGATCTGCAGTCTTTTTATATCAAATGTTAATACTTAAATATTTGTATATAATCCAACAAGTGGACAGAGCAGGAACAAATCGGCCACGTGAATGTAGATCTCTCTCCTCATTTTAATGTGCTCCTACAACCAACTTTCCTTTTCATGAGTGGTGTTATTTTCCTCCCCACTCTTGAAGAGGAAAGCGAGGCTTATTCTTGCCTCTAAAAAGGAAAATGATAAAGTGACAATTATGGGCTACCTGTAAACCCAGATTTCAGCTGGAGGTGAGAGGTTCTCAGTATTTCTCACACATCTCAGTTCATTACTAGAGGAATGTTTATTTCACGTACTCATGATTTACAGGTTTTTTTATTTGACCTCCATAAGTAATATACCAAAGCAATAGACAAAAGTCTTTTGAATTAAATCAAAACAGTTCTGCTTATGGATGCCACTGCATTAAAATACATATCTTCAGAAGAAGATATAATCTCTGAATTTTATGATCAAGCAAGACAGCTTGTCAAGCAAAATGAAGTAATTCAGTTATTTGAATAAATAACTCATATATAGAAGATATTCTGTATTTGACTGTAAAATACTATTAGAAAATTTCTTGTATTGCTTTTTAGATGTGCTGACATGCAGGTGATAAACTGGAAATAACATTTACCTCCACACAGGTTATAAATACTCAGGAACTCAAGCCACTTATTTAGATGCTTATATTTGAATTTAACTGCCTCATTTCAGACACACGAAACTTGCTTAGAATCATTCAAAGCAGGATATTGCATTTAAATACTTCAAAATAATTTTACAAGCAAATTAAGTGTAAAGGGAAGTGTCACATTTTCAGAACAATTTATCCACAAATTTTTTTTTAAAACAAATACTTACAATCCTACAGGATATGTGGACTCCAGCATTTGATAGCATTTTCTGAAGAAGATGAATTGGTGATAGGATACCTCACTCAGCCTAAGCATAGGGCCTTCAAATTGCTACAGTTAGGCAAAACGACAGTTTGGCTCATGCAATTGCCAATTTGCCAGATATTTTTTATGTTTATATAATAGAAAACAAATTATTTTTGTTAAATGCTAAATTTCCTTTACATTAGACAATATTTGTGTTACACATTTTTTTAGAATATCTGCCTTTGCTGTAGATCTGGAAGTGTTTTTGCAATACCCTGACTCTACAGCCCAGATTGATTTGTGGAAAAGGATGGCTTGGCAAGTGAAAGGAGGGGAAGATGCTTTTTAAACCTGTCATGGGCATTTCTACATATTCTGTGGTATTTGAATTGTATGTCCTTTCTGACAAAAAGGCTATTGCCTGCTGTGAAATAGATCAATGGGTGATATTGTGCAGTGATTGTTATTTGTTTAAGAGAAATCTCCCTGACTGACCCACTTCCTGTAATGCATAAAAAATAAATGACAGAAGTAATATTTTTGTTCTTGTTTCACTTTCATTCATCTTATTTGATCAGCACTGAACAAAACTGACATCTCATCAAAACCAAAAGTGTATTTCTGCGCCAGGTTCATCAGAGGGTGGCATTTAAAACACAGACATTGCAGGAACAAATGTATTTGCCAGCTCTGTCCATCGATGTAAACCTGACCTTTATCCTGTAGATTTATTGACACTGTGCTGCTTTGTATCATATTTCATTACTACGTGGAAAGCCTGGAAGGTCCTCCCTGTAAAACCACTTTTGATTTTGATCTGCAAATTTTTGCATCTACGGTAGATTCATCTAAAGACTGAGAAAACCTTAATATGTCTTAATCTTACATAAAACAAGATGACTTAATTACACTTTTAGAAATGGCTCTACATTGGTCTTTCAGTTGCATCAGTTATTAAGGACATCACACGAGGAGAATAGCATCACTGAGTATCATTTTCCTACAGTCTCTTTTACCTCCTCCCAAACCCAATACATCAATAATCCTGTTCCAGTAAGGAATCTAATACATATAGTCTTGTAACTAGGATTTGCAAGTTTAAAATTGTCAAATAAATTTCATGTACAAAAGATGATCTAGGCTCCAATACTACATTATTAAAGCAATAATGGATTTGCCTTGTTGTTATGCAGTATGCTTCCACTTTGTTCCTACAATCACCTAGGAGACATGTAAGCCCTTTAATAAACAGGGTACTCTAAAACTTCGGATTGATACATAACCATTTAAACTACAGATAACAGCTCTGTGACTAAATGTTTTGTTATGTGTGGGGAAATTTTGATGAGAACAAATAAAAATTAACAAAGGCAACTCCAATCATGCTGAAAAAACACATTTTCCCAACTAATTGGCTAAATAATGGTTTGTATTTCTTCAGTATGTTCGTTTCCTAAATCCCCTGGAAGCTTTCCAACAAGCCAGAACACTGAAGCACCATGCTGGTGAGCCCTATGTGAATCACATCTGTGTCGTTGCTTTCAGCCTTCTAGGCTTGAACATATTGAAACAGTCAGTGCTTGGCGGTAAAGCAAATAGGCTATTTTCCTTAAAGAAAGAGAAATCTATTACTCTTGTGCTGGATTCTCAAATCCTAATATTTACCCCTGTCTAAATAATGCATAATTGAACACTAACATAAACCAGCTCCAGACTTCCCTCAAAAACATTGTTTCCTTTCTTAAAATCGAAGTGTAAAGCAAATTAGAATCATCCTTTCATTCCTGCACTAATTGAGGATAAAAGATTAGAGCTCAGTCCTTGAAGTCAAGAGAAAGACATAGGAAGGGTAGCAGGAAAAGGGGAGGGATATTTCCACTTGTCTGCAAAGTCTCTGAATCTATGTAGACATCTGTGTCTGAAGCAGCTGTCTGGGATCCCTTTACAGTCAACAGAAAGAAACAGGCATTTCTAGAGGATAATTTCTCTGACATGTCTTGAACATCTTCTTTTGGGACAGAGTAAACCCATGCATCCCAAATGCAAGCACTTCAGGTAAAGCCCCAAGGTCACGTAGACTAATTTCATTGAGGCTCTGAGTCTGCATTTTTTCCCTCTTAAAGGAATTTTTGAGATTTAAACCAGAGCTTTTTCCAGTGGTAATTTAAAAAAAAAAACCCAAACACCAAAACCGAAACAAACACCATAAAGTCAAAAGCTGGAAGGTGCAGATTTGTGACACACAAAAGAAGTCAATTCCTCATTCACTAAGTTCTTCCAAAAATATAAGCATAAATTTCAGTCTACATAATTAAGAAGTTCTGTATTTATTCCTCTTCATTAATATTGCCAGTGCTTTTAATTTTGCAGATATTATAGGAAACAGGAGAAAAAAATTCACCCTCAGAACTAAGATCATGTAGAGCCCCATCTAGCTGGGGTCAAATTGAAGTGTCTCCAGTTTTAAGAAAGCAGTATTTATTGGTTAAAGACAGTTAATTTTGAAATGTTCTTGGATTTTCTATGTTTTTTCATGAGATCTTTTTGTACCATAAAAAGTGAATTTTATTTTTCTGTAAATGGTACTTTTGGTAATGCAAAACAGATTTTTTTTAAACAATCTACTAGATATGGCAAAGTAAAAGTCTTAGGGAACATTTTTGTTCCTATCGCAACTGCTGTGGGTCTGTCATCTTCAGTATCACTTTACTCACTAGCAAGGATATAAAGATAATAAATACCACTCATTTTAAAATATGATGGCTACTCGTTGTCTACACATCACGTGTTAGATTTTTATTTCTCAAAAAGAAACTTCCTAAAATGCTGATCCTGATGAAGTGTTTATTGCCCTAGCCCTTTTTTTTTTTTTTTGTCCTAACAGTGGCAAATGAAGTGTTTAAAACTAATACTCTCATAATACTACATTAAGATTGAAGTAGAGTACCTTACTCCTGGATGATGATCTCTGTACCTAAATAGGCTCTCTTGTCTATAAAGCAGCAACTCAACTGATGAACAAAAGTCAGTGTAAAGAAGATAGACTAGCAAGGAAGTGCTAGAAGCGCAGGCTATAAAATGTGATAACAGCTAAGAAGATACAGATGAGGAGGCAACAGGAAGAAGGATGTTGACCATCTTTGCTGATCAATGAAAAAGGAAAAGCAGATACATTCCATAGTTCAGAAACCCCATCAGAAAAATAAAAATACACAGCAGTCAGATTCACATAAATGGAATACAATCTGCAAAAATAGTTGCTTTCTCCATCATCTATATTCTGTATTTACAAAAAGAATCCTTTAAATCCCTCTCTTTAATTTGCTGACTGATTACTGTTAAAGGTTTAATGTTTGTCACAATAACATTCCACAAGTAACTTCAAGACCATTTTCTTGTGAAATGCTTTTAGATATTCAGACAGACATGCACCTGTCCAGGATCTCTTCACATAAAATTTATTATATAGCAACGTTAGTTCAAGTGATAACGATACTGCCAGTGGGGACTTGCTGGGGTATCCCTGAAAGGATGTTTTAATTATGAATATACTGTCTTGAGATTACTATGCTTGTGTCTACCAGAGAAAACCCAGCAAGCAGTTCACATTAATTTGTCTAAGGATCTAGCAAAATATGAGCAACTTTTATTCAACTTATTTGCCTGCACAAATCTTTCCTACATAGTTAAATATGCAGCTGCTTAGAATATGTTTGTTAGTAGAAATGCACATTGTTTAGGCAAAGTTTTCATTCTGACAAATATTCAGGTTTTAGTGTTTGAGTATTTCAGGGTTTTGTTTAATAAAATTCTTAAATTTTCAAACATCTGAAAGGAAAAGAAACTGCAGCATGTATTTTGCCTGTTCAGATCTCTATGGCTTCTTGTAACTATAGAGGAGGGTTTCTAATGTTTCGTTGCACTGTCCAGAGAGGAAGGTGGCAAACAGAAAACAGTGATTGAATCCCCAGCTGCTTTTGAAGAATTAAAAAAATGGGGATTGTGCTTAGGCTCAGGTGAAGACCATCTGAAGTGATATTTACTTTTACAACTTCCCTGTCTTCTTCATGGTACTTTAGCTCTGGTTTATAGTAGAGACTATGAAAGTCATTAACAGTCACCATTCATTTTATCAGGACAAAAACCAGCCAGCATTGAAAAGAGAAGTATTTTGAAGACAACCTTGGATAGGAACTGACTCTTACTGCCAGGATAACAACATTTTCTGCATCAGCCATATATATATATATATATATTACTGAGGATAAAGCTGGATTGGACAATAATAACATTAATAGAGAATTTAATCAGTCAGCCTTATTCCAAGTATTTAGGACTGCTGTATTTGGTTGTATGCTGTACTGCTTTTCTGGACATACCACATTCAAGGTATACTCTGCCACCTAGCAATGATTACTTGCTTAGGGATCAAGAGTCAAACATTTGCAGATGCTATTTTATGTCCTGGCTCAATTAACAGGGAAGTCTTGTGAGAAGCGGTTTTTATGTGGTCCTGATAAATTGCTTGACTAAGCGCACTTTTTGTACTGGCTGCAGATGTTTACCTGACTCATAGATTCATGAAATCTGACAGAGATGACTTTGAGGTCTCCATGTATATACCTGATGTATGCAAATACAATTAATATATTAAATATAAGCCATGCTGGGGCAGTAATTACTAAATTGCTTTATGTTTCCAGATATAATGCCAGTAATATTTCTGACTCGCTCAGATTACATTTTTCTAAATATTCTCTACAGTTATGTTCTTTTCTCTAAAAAGGCAAAGCTTCTGTGGTTTCCTTAACTTTTTCTTGTGATTGCAAATGTTACAATCATATAATCAGAGAACAGTAATAATTTCAAAAAGGAAATTGGTTCTTTCTTACTAAAGGACAGTAAACTTCTGTTTGCTGTTATACGTTGACTTATTTCAGGAGTCAAGAATTTCTACCAAACCAGTGACCAATTATTTTCTCTCAGATAGGAACAGAAGTTTTCACCGAAACTTGAAACAAACTAAACAAAAATAAGCACTGCTAATAGCAAGTTTAGGATAGTAGTCATCTACAGGACTTCTCTTCAAGTTCACTGTTTATATCTGTTAAAATCTATAGACCAGTTTTATATCACAACCTCTCAGTCCTCTATTTCCTTTTCTTCTCTCCCTGTGTTACTATTAATCAGCATTTCACCATGACCACTTGCTTCTGTCAAGACACTTTTTCTGCCGGGGCCAACTCTAATTAAAATATCCTCCTGATATATTCTCGGGTGTAGAACTTTGTTATTCCTACCAGCAGTATCTGGAAACTATCTTATGGGCCTTACTATGCAGACTTCCCTTTACCCTCCATTGCAGTACTTTTATGTATCCTCTTTCTGTAGATGCGTATGTTTCAGGAGACAGCCCCCTAAGCATGCTTCAGCCTCTTCTCTTGCTACATTGCCACAGAATTGGCATTACTCATACTACAGTAACAGCATTGCAACTTCTCTCTAGTTCCTGAAATCCCCACACCAAGTTTAAGAAGCTGAAAGGTAGCCATGCCACTATGCTGGAAACAAAACTGGTAGGAACTAAGAGGTGGAAAGGGCTCCTTGAGGCCCTGGCACCATTTGGCCCTTTCCATTGGCACAGATCAATTTTAACAAGTTCAGGGCAACAAAGTCTATTTATGAGCCAGTACTGGCCTGAATCAGAACCAAACCCACTAGACCTAATGAATACAGTTTCAGTTTTTAATAGTGGATATCACATGTTCAGTATTAATAACTGTAGAGATAGAGAACACATGCAAAAGAAACATCATTAATTATCAAATAGATGTTCAGAAACAGAAACTGATCAGCTAATCACAGACAGGATATTATTTGTTTAGCCTTATTCAATTAACTTCAATTCTTTTCTTTATTACTAGTCTGTACGTAAGACAGCATGATGACATTCCATTTCATGGCATAAAGAAGAATGGAAGAAAATGTTTCTGGAGTAAAACAGGAGTATTCAGAATTAGAACTGAAAGAGCTATGAGAAATGAATAAGATATATCCTTAACAGAGTTTATACATAAAATCACCAGTGTTCAGATTTTGTTCTAGTTATAACATTTTCTAACATTGTTTCAGAAAGCTATACAAATCATATTTATCTGAATGTTTCATTTGTGAGATCTTGAAGAAATGTTTGCTGATATCTCTGATATATTTCCTTCATGAAGTTAGTTTTATAGGCAAACAACATTGTTTGCTGTCGTGTTCAGTCTTTAGCTTAATAATTCCTCGGGTATAGATGTTCACCATGGAGCACACACATACGCAAGCAGATAACAGCACCACAAAGCATCAAAGATAAAAGCAACTTTCTTACCACAAGAATGTTTGCAATCGAATATGTTTTTGTTCACTTACCTTGACAAAACCAAGATTTCTTTTATGGAAAATCTGCAGTTCCAAGACAAACAGCAACATTGATAACTAGAGGGTAGAACAAGAAAAAAAGAAAAAGCTCTGATGGTAGGAAACAATTATGCCCTCAACAAAGCAGTGTATTTGTGCTGTAAATAACTGCAGCACTTCTTGTAGAAAACCATTTCAGTATCTGTTACTTGAAATGAGGTAGACCTGGTCCCCTGGTGACACTGGATCAAGCAGAAATAAGTAAGCAGTTAAGAGGGTATTTAACCTCCCAAGCAGGACAAGTTTTACATTTTGGATGATTTAAAGTCCCCAGACTAATCCAACCATTGTAACACAAGTTAATTGAAAAGATCAAATCAATAAAAAACACCACTTTAACTCAAGAATTAAGGGGGAAAAATAATGCCTATTTTAATTCCTCTTATATTTTGCAAAAACATTGCAATACAGTTTAAGAAAGCTATATCCAGCAGTTAAAAACACTGTATCCCTTGCATCTTGTACTACTGAAGCAGCCTTTTCTCTCATTAACTATTTCTAAGCTGAGGGATCAATGATAAGCATCGTTAAATATCTGAAGGACATACATAGCAAGAATAGAAAAAAACTATTTAATGTGGCCCAAGGGGTAGGAATAATAGGATGAAAGAGACAGAACTTGGAAAGGAAATGCTAATAGTTAGATGTACCTGACCATGGAATAATCTTCTAAGGGAGTTTGTTGAAACCCTGCCATCTAAGGTATTTTAAAATGGATTAAACACTTGCAAATTTGCTGAAAAGGACTATTCTGTATTGACATAGTGACAGACAAGATAATGATGTAAGTAAATCTTGTTTATTTAGAACTTTTTTAATTCTATGAATTCTAGTTTATATTTGCTGGGGAATTATGACAGCTTCTATATTTACTTGCTGTTGCATTGTTTTCCTACCACTTTCATTCTCTCTTCAATTTCATTCTGACACGTTTCACTTCATTGGAAGACACCAGAGTTAGACAGTTATCAGGAGGAAGAGTTAAAAACTATGTGTATACAAACTCAAGCTCAGCCTGTTTGGAAATTCATTCAGTGCAACTGAGCAGAATGAGTTGCTTACGTGTAATATTTATTTATTTAACTAAATATCCCATTCACCTTACTTTAGCTGGGTGGTATTGTCCTGCTAAACTGTATGAATTTCAACTGAAGGAGGCTGTCACAGGAAAAGGAATCCATAAATGAAACTTATGACAAAGGTCATATATCTAAGATGAAACAAGAAGGAAGCTGCTCATCTGGAAATATCTGCTTTTGCCTCCACATATTTACTCTTCTCTTCATGTCTTGCCCCAGAGGCTCATACATACCATTACTAATGTTGTAGTAAAACAGTCTAAAGAAAAAAAAAAAAATCATTGCTACCAACACTGCTCTGAACAGCTAGTAATATCTCAACAAATAAAAAGCCTGTCACTATTTTGTACAAATGCTTCTTATACTATGATTACAACCAATACTATTAGTAAACTATTTCATAGCCAGGAAGAGAAACAATGAATATCAGTATTAAATACCCTGGTAGTAATAACAAAATCACCTGTAATTTAAAGAATGTTTTTCAGAGGAAAACATGAGGAAGCATGAAGAACACGTTCTTGTGATCTGAAATTTCTTTTCTTCCTTAGCCAAAGAGAAAAGAGATTTTCCACATTTTGGCCAGACCTTCAGAGCTTTTCATTTTGGGATGCATATCCTTATTTGTATTTACGTAAGTTCCATACTTGGGTATACCCATTCTGCAAGTTGAATGTACAGTGACCCCTTCTAAAAATATGCATAAAATATGCAAATATATGCATATATAATTTTTTTCCTAGACAAAAAAGAAATCTAATTAAAAAGCAAAGTTCTACATGACCGAATTTTAAAATAAAGTCTTACACCCAGGTGCATTCATACCATAAACCTAAATTGTTGGCACTAAACCTCATAGCCACATGTGCAAAGTGCATATTTCTATGTGGAAATGGCTGTGCACAAATTTAGGAGTAGTATTTAGGCACAGTTGTAATAGCTCTGTGTCTTTTTAAATCACTCAACACAGGCCCTTATGCCCAAATAGTTCTGGAAGAGACAACAGATTCACAGCTAAAGGGAGAAGCATAAATTCACCAGGCTGCTTGTTAAATCTAACAAGGAACGAAAGTTATGCCTAATATTCAGTTTGAAAGACAAAAATCCTGTACATGAACATGTTTATTGGAATTAAATCGTAAAATACAGAAAGCTAGAATTATTGTGCACAGTTTTGTGCCTGAACTGACTGATTCTTACCTAAGCAAGTACAAATCATACAGAATAAAACACATGCTGGAATCTTTTTTGTGATGGTCAGCGACAAAAATAGTAAAATATATTAGGGAAGATTTGCTTTTTCAATATGAAAGGCTGAAATATTACAGATTGGATATAAAAGGTAGAATAAAGTTATGTAGGAAGAACAAAAGCACAGAAAGATTCAGTGACTTATTTACTCAAGGTCATATAATAGGTCAGCATCAAAGAAAACAACATGAAGGTAACCTCTATCCAGCTATGTGCAGGCAGTTGTACATTATTTCTCTGTATTACAAATCAGTTTTACATCAAAAAATTCCAATCCAAAAGCTATGGAGCTAAGTCAAGCTAATGTGTCACATCTCTCTGGGATGCATTAGCTTTGGTTCATACCTTTCTAACACTGCTAGGCTGTTTCTGGTCTGGAAAGGCTCTCAGCAGAACCCCGCCACTGCTTTGAGATGGCATACAGCCCTGTGTCTAAGCATACATGTTTTGGTTAGAAGCTGGCATCTCATAGAGGGAGAAACCCGAAGGACTGCTGTAGTTGGAAGAACAAGTTAATCTGCTGTTGGGATTAGCTGTAATCCCATTAAGAAAGATAAGACCCACTCAAGTGCATTGAAGTGTTCAGCACCTCTCCTACAAAAGACAACTGACTGATCAAGAGTAGGCTCTGTGAAAGGCAGTTGCTGTCCTGCCTTGAAGGGGTTACTGACCAAGGGCCAGACTCGCTCTCCAACTCACAAGAAAACCATGCTGACCCAGGACTCCGCTCAGCAAAAATTATTCATGATTGCTGTCCAGCACAGTGGAAAATCCAGTATATTAGCAAAGGTGATGAGAAAAGAAAAGCTTACGCAAAGATACAGAAATCGCTAATTAAAGATATGGATTTTTAACCTACTTAACTATTTCAGGAAAAGATGCAATTTTCCATTAGAAGAGTAAAATGTAGTCATAATTACAAAGCTACAGCAGGTACCCCTGGCCTTTTCAAGAATAAACTAAGCTGTATAAGTACCATTTAATCAGTATTTTGGGGGCTGGTGTAGAACATGGGTTTCTCCTTCTAAAGCACGTTTTAAAACAGTATAAGAAAAGCTCATGGAAAAGAACACGATGTGTGTTACTAGATCAGAACAGGGGATTATCTGCTGCCATGATATTTGATTAAGCATCAACAAGGAAAAGCAGCTTTTTAGTGCCCAGTGATAAAGATTAAAACAAATATAAGCAACCACAAAGGAGCGAAAGTCCAACAAAACCCTTTATTGACCAATTTCAGTCAAGCACTTTAACCCAAAAGGTGCAGGGAAGCAAACAGCAAGAAAACAGAAATTTCTAAGAGCTGGATAACTTCAACGGCTTTTGGGCAAGCCAAATTCCTACAATCTTACATACTTTGTTAATATTTTACTACAGAAAAGTGGGTGCTGGACTTAAAAGAAGCTAACAGAAAAATCAAAGTTACTAATATCTAGAAAAGATTTCCAGGAGCTCTCTGCAGTTCGACACAATAAAAATAAATAAAGTGAATTAAATGATCACAATCCAATCTTTGAAGTCCCTTGACAAACGTACAATTCCGTGAATACAATTCATTAAAACCTAATTACCAAAAAATCAATAGTGCAATTTAGCCCAAACCAAAACTTATTGTAATGCACTGAACATTTGAAAACTCAGGTCTTTATGAACAGGGCTTAAGTGACATTGTATATTACATTGTAGAGTGTCTCTGTACAGCAATTAGCCCAGGCTGCCTGACTTTACTCAAAAAGGATATTACAATAAGTAGCTCCAGTAATAGTGCATCTGTAAACACCCACTCTCAAGGATGCAATGAAAAAGGAAACAATACTACTAACAATAGTCTATAAATCAATTTAAAAGAAAAATCAACTACTCATAATCCAAATACATACTCTCCAGTGTTCCCTATTTTTATTGCTCTTTGCAGAATTAAATGGCCACATTTTGCTTTGGGCTATATACCAGGAAATCCACTGATATCTCCGGCAATGATAGGAAAAGTATAGGCTGGCCTATGGTCATTATTTTTCAGGAAAATCAGAATTAATTCAGTGATAGTAATTAGCTTTTATTGGAATTAATTTAAAATTTAAATGTTATAATATTTCAAAAACATTCTAACCATCCTAAAATGTAAAGAAAACTACCACTATAGCATTTTTAAAAAATTAAATACTATGGAATAGTATCCAAAGATTACTTTCTATTACAGATTACTCTAGTGTGTTCTGAAACTATATATTCTGGCCTGTCTGTCTCATAATGTTTGGGTATATTATTTTAATCCATATGTCCTTCTCTCAGACTAAAAGAACTGATGCATCCTTTGAAGCCACACGACTACCTGTATACACCAGTTTACTTGTCAATATTTTGCATAGGCTGGTATATCCACTGACAAGTCAACCTTACCTCAATTAAATGTGACCGCTCCACCTACCCACAACACAGCAGGTAAGAACTACCAGCTAATTTACATTTGACTTTTTTAGTAAAACATTTTGGAATTGCAGTGCCTCATTCCTCAGTTCATTCTGCAGATTTCCCTTCAGAAAAAAATATACGCCAGCAATCAAACAATTTGGTCCATATCTGTAGGAGCGACTTGCTCCTGAATATGGAGAGGAGGAACACTGTGGAGTTCATGAATTTAATCATTGCAAATAAATGGAAAGAATAGTTTGTGGATCCCTCTAGTTTTTAAAGGCCAAAAGTGTACCACTGTCTGGGATTAGACTCTGGCATCATGTGGATCTACATACAGCAAATCCTCAACAGACAGTTTTGTGCCTCAGCCACAACATTATCCTCCACTCAGAAATGTAATGACATTTCTGTTTTACTAGCAGGATATATAAATGTGCAATAAACTAATCAGAGGCTGATCCTTCAATGATCAGGTTTCTGTTCTGCCAATACACTTCAGTGCTGAGTTGGTTTAGGAAGCAGCACAGCGTCCACTCTCTAATTCTGTAGTGGAAGAGTAAGTTCCCAAAATACACAGGATAAGAAATCTGTGTAACTAGAGAAAGTAAAGAGTTTGAACAGGGGCCTTAAAAGTTTATAAATCCCTGACAAATAAAAACCAAACAGAAATTAGCTTATACAGAGATGAAAAGAAGAACAGTCTAGGACATTAACGTAGGACTCAGGAGACATGAATTCAGTTTCAAAATATAATTTCAATGACTCAGACGCCACAGAACACAAAAGTTTATGCTAATGGTGCTTTGAGGTAATGCTTCTACATGATGCAGTACACAGCACAGACTGTGCGAGATACAAGGTCTATCCCATAAGTGCTCTTCAGGCAATATCAGGCTTGTGTGGTGCATCATCTGCATTCATAGGTGCTCTGGAGAGACCTGCAGCTCAGGCATAGCATTGTGCCACCACAAATGTGCTGTTCTCAATTCTCATCTTAGCATGGTCTTTGCTAGTTGGAGTATCTCTTTAGTCTGCTGGTTGTGTGCCTCAAACCTCTACAAATAATGAAGATAAATAATAACAGTAATACTTCTTTATGGTGCAAGGATGTTGTAAGAAGTAATAAATACACTACAAATTATGACATGCTTGGGTAACACACACTGAGGCCACACAACCACCAAACAAAAACGTAAGCAAAATGATAACTGAAACAAAGTAGGCAAATCACACCATTTTCTTTAGTGTAATCTTCTCAGGGTCACATCAATAATTTTCATCTGCTTCACTTTCTCTTCTGATAGCTTTTAAAGGAACCCAAAGTTTTCCTCAGACAACAGAAGAAGCTATTCATCTCACATATTGTATCCTATTCTATTTGACCTGTGTCAGTGGAAGAAAACAAACAGACTAGAAGAAGGTGGCACCATACTGGAAGTTAGGTGGAGCATGCAGAGATCTTGCATATTATGGCACGCTCGTGAAGTCATTCCAGCAGAGGCTGTACCAGCTGTCTGACAATTACGTACATTGCTATTAAATTTAACTAACCTAAGAGATGACACAGACAAAAAAAAACCCAAATAAAACACCACAGACTGTCACCAATGCAACAAAATCTACATAAGCTTTTGCTAGTTTATATTATAAGCATGCTTCATTATCCAGTTAGAGCTGAGAGCTTAAATAACCTCTAATAAGGAGCAATGAGGATCTAAAAATGATGTATAGTGACAATGTGTTAAAAAGGTAACAAAACATTCCTGTACTAGCTGTAATTGCAATGAAAATAGCATATAAACTAATAAGCTATAACATTTGGAAAAAGGGACTTACAAGGGCAGACATAACAAAAACACTATTAAAAGAGAACTCAATAATGTTGCTAATACTTCACAGAAGAAGGTCAAGTCCTTCAATAATTCCAGATAAGTACTTACCCACAGTTTTCATAGCAACGTATTGGCTACAACAGTAGAAACACAGTGTTAAGCTTTGAGTCATAAGATATATTTCAGTGAGACTCCATGACTGCTCAAGGAAGGTGTTATAACAAGCTAAATTTGTGTTTGGTAGCCAAGTTAGAAATGCTTTGCATATACCTAGACCAAAGTGAATTGAGAAAAATGCCTCCTCCTCACATAGTTCCATAGGCACTATGATTTCTGTCTGGATTAAACAAATATTGAGCTGAAGGACTGATGCTGTCCACGTTAACATTGAAGTTCATATATGTCACTATAATTTCATTTGAACTATTCTCATAAGATTTTGGGTGCTCTCATCAACTTTTTGCTACCTTGAATGCCATCTGACCTGCATACAGAAAATAGGCCTGCATTTTTCTTTCAAGTCTGGACCAAAACCTTCTAGACCAAAACTTTCTAGACAAAAAAGTTGAGATTCAAGAGCCTTTTAAGGAGTCAGATTAGATCTTCTGGTTAATTCTTGGAAATTCTTATTCAGTATGTAAGAACTTTACATTTTCTGTAATAAGAGAGAACATAAACACATAAGCCATAAACAGGTCAAGAGGCAGCAGCAATACTGATGCAACCTCTCTTCCATCAGACTCTCACATAAAATACAGCATGTGCTATGCTGGGCAGCAGAATGAGAAAGTCACAATCTTCTCAGGTTGTCTTTAGGCACACATGAATAAGCCTTTCCTCTCAAGTTATGCTGGTGTAGGGCCTGACTAAGAAGTATCAATGGCCTCCCACTTCCAAACATAATGTTTATACAGACAAACTACATTGGACTTCAATAATTATACTGCAAAATTAATCAGAGAAAGCAATGGATTCAAAACCAAATAACTGAAACTAACCAGGCAGTATTCAAAGAAAAAGCTAATTAGATTTTGTGAGCCATTTGTGCTCCTGAAATATATATAGTTGTACACACCATATATTTATTATACATTTATATCTAACGCAAATCTGAGGTGTAAATAGGGTTAAGACATTCATGCTTGAAAAAAAATAATCAGGGTTCCCCTGAGTGTATCCTTTGATAAAACAATAAACTCTTCAATCTCTCAGGAAGGCTCTGCAAGGTCTTTAAGAGAGTTTTGAATTTTCAAGGTTACATTGGAAAGGCTGAAAAAATTCTGTTTTAACAGGAACAGAATTTATTATTTTTGAACAACACATTAATAAAAGGCCTATTTAGAAACTATCTGATGTTTTTAAATGAGTTATTACAGAATAAAAGTTAATAGTGCAAACAGGATTTCAGCCCAGAGCATATCCTTAAAGGATGATTCAAATGACGAGCCACAAAATATAGCAGAAAAAATTGCTCATGTTGCCAAAGGGACCTTGGTAAGAATATGTTTCTCCTGAGAAATCTTTTAGAAGATGACACTGGCCACAAGGGACTTCAGCAGTGAACATTTTTTGACTCTTAGAATGTAGCTGGACATGCCTGCGTCATTGAAACAGCCAAACCCAGCTCCTCTGCATTGCTTCATTTCACTGATTAAGTTATTCAGAATATCCAGCAGCTGGCAATTGTCCAGAAGCTGTTAGGGTATATAAGTACCATATAAGGGTATATATAACCATCCATGGTACACAGTCACTGAAAATGAGGAAACAGAAGCTGGTAAATTCAAAGAACAATATTGGGTTCAGACCTTTAACGCAAAGATGTATTCTTTGCCCAAATGAAAAGAATGTGCAAGTTGAGGGCCTGTAAGCATTTTCCTTCTACTACCACTCACCCAACTTTTCATTCTCCTCCCCCTGCTTTCTCTTTATTTTTTCTCTCCCTCCATTTTCACGGACTCACTAACTCTGCACATTTGTTCCTGACACAAGAACTCTTAAGAAAAGAGAAACTTATACTCCAGAGCATGTCAAAATCACAAAATCGTTCCCAGTTAGACAGCTCCCTGCTCAGCAAGTGGGATATTACCAATCACCTTCTTCAGCCCTGTTTATGCACTGTGTTTATGCACACTGCATATCTAAAGTACTTTCTGCATTGGGCTTTTTACACACAGCCAAAACTGGGCACAAAATAGTAGGCACATAATGGCATAGAGCACCTTAAAAAAAAAAAAAAAAAAAAGACAGACTTGGGTATTCACTCCAAGCAGCTCACTAACCCTTCCAGGAACATACAATTTGAGACTATGATTCAGAAAGGAATGAATTAAAGGAGAGACAATCTAAAGGACACACACTCACTAAGGTTTCATTTAAAAAACAAAACAAAACAACCCCACCAAACAAAAACCCAAACAACCACCCAAAGGGATTCTAAAGAAGGATTTGGAAAGAAACAGAAAAGAACAGTTTAGCAACAGAGAAAAGGTGGTGGCTGTTTTAAAACTAAACAAGAATAATACAAGTTCTAAAGAGACTTAAATTTAGAGGAAGTTGGTTTTATTATGTTTGTATTAAATTTGTGTTAAATCTATTTAATATCACATTACAGTTATGTGAAAACATTTCATATTTCCTCCATATTTAAGCAGTGTTTGAAATGTTTTGGCATATAACATAATAGTTATAGTTTAAAAATATATATACTTTGAGAGAGAAAGAAAAATTGTAGGAAAAAAAACCCTCAGAAGTAAATCATGTGACATGTAGGGGACCACAAAGAAAGAATACAGCTTATAACACTGCCAGTTAATGCCGTAAGATGTAAACCACAAATATTACCATACACCACAAGGTACAGCACACAGACTAAAATCCCGAATAGTCTTAATCACGGGTTCACAAAACGTCTCTAGTACTGGTGCTATATTTATATGTTTCTATTACTTGAAGATTTATTTTTTGGTTAAAACTTGAAGATTCTTTCCAATTTGACTGCAAGTCAACTCAACTGAAACAAAAGAAAGTTTAATTAAACATGATTGCTTCTGCTTTCCAAGACAGGTATTTTACATGTGCCGTGGTAAGTATATGATAATAAAACCTCCTTCATCTAAGGAGAAAAATATATTTTCATGAAGGTCAGCTTCTGTCATGAACATATTTTAATTTTCTATCATTTGGAGGATGACAAATATCTCATTTGAAAAGAATTGCTAAGAACTACTTTTAACTGCATTTGTTCCTTTCTCATGCAGAAAACATTTTCAGTATTTATTTTAATTTATATATAAATTTTGTTTTGTTCATTGAATTTACTTGAATTGTTAAGCTCAGCTTTAAGGCAAGCTACCTCTGACTCTGTTGGGAATACAGTCTCTCCTTAAACTGCCTTCTGAATTGGACAGACTTTGATAAATTTATTTAAACTATAAACGTTGAGGTAAAATGGAATAGGGGCTACAGTTCAGCCAAGCGCCCAAGAATTGAAATGTTTAAGTACTTAATATAATTCGGAGCCAAAATGTTACTGCTTGCAAAATCCTCAATAGATTAAGGGTCATTTTCTTTCTAGTAACCCAGTTACCAATTATTCTTCCATTGCTCTGGAAATATTCCAGAAATGATTATACAGTCTTCTATTTTCTAATAGGTAGCTAGTTTGTCTCTTTCATACACCTATTTATTGCATAAAAGTTAAACTCAAACTGAAGAGCTGCTGGAATTCCTAAATACCTATAATTAGCTAAATTAATAATTTTAAATTTAATGATTATTTAACAATAATGCATTAATGCGTTAGCTATTCCTCAAAAATTAAAACGCGGGGAAGATTTCTCTGGAAGTATCACACAGGGAGCAGTCTATTTTTTTTTTAATCAGCAACCAGCTCTCTAGAAGATTATTCTGCAACTAATCATTCTGCTGCCAGCAGCAAAATAAAACAGACTCCCCTGAAGTAAGTTTGTCTTGGTAAGGTTTCAAGATAACAGATTGTGACACAAACCTCCTCAGGTTCATACATTTGCACTGTTGTGCCTTTTTAAATAAACACTTCCACTTATCCGCTAAACATACAAAGAACAGTTTCATCACAAGGCAAACATTGTTTTTATATAGATGAAGTGGATGACTCTATCTACACTAGAATCTCACAGTCAACAATTTCTTGATATCACAAGCAAACATCCAAAAACTTGTGTGTAACTGAAAGACACTGTTTTGTGTTTCCATGAAAATAATACATCATTAGATACTAGGTAGCTACTAATATTCCTAGTGAATAGTTTCCCACTTTGGAAAGAAAACTCCAGAGTATGTTTATAATATCACAGGTTTAGACTTTACTTGCAAGCACCTCGTTACCCATAATTCTTTGTCCACTGAAACATTCTCTCCCCAAAACCTAGAAATAATATCATATGCACTTGCAATATTATTTTCACACTTGTGATGACAGAAACTTGTTGTTTTCACACTTTGAAGAACCCACCAACTGTCCAGACCCTGGAGCCAGCACTTTACTAGTCACAACTGATTCCTACTGGCAGTGATCAGTAGAAAAATGAACACTGAAACAGATGTCTCTGGATGAACGGGGATACAGGTCCTGACGTTCAAATTCTCACAGAGATCTTTAAAAGCTGTGACCTCACCTATGGGTTTTTCAAGAACTGTCCAGTTCAGCCAGCCTCTCTTCCTGTGTGATGCTTGAACTGAAATGAATATCCAGGACAATTTTCCCATGGTTTGACTATCTGTGTTCCTAAGCATTTATCTAATCTTCTAAATTCATAAGTCCATCTGTAATATCACATTTATAGGTCTTATTCCAAGATACATTTTTCTACTATATAACAGGCGTTCAGTTCTCCAAGTGTTTGTTTAAAGGTTCAGGTGTCAGGAATATCCTGAGAGAATGTTTAGGGTGAGAATATGTTTCTTATATGAGAAAAAAAAACGAAACACTGAGCCAGCAGTACTGATTCTAGGTGTGGGGACTACCACCAGATCACCTGAGTATATGGAACAATGAAAGAATTTCTCAGCATTTTAAAGGCACTTGCTTTGATCACCTGCACCTCAAATGAAGGACATCTTCCTTCCCCTGAAACTCCCAAGACTTTTCTACTCTCTCTCCAAGACTTAGGAAGTCCATTCCCCACTACATTCCAAGGATGATATAAGCTCTAAATGTTCTTCACATCCCTTGTCGTAATCCTGGTGCTTCTGTTTGGGAGAACAGGGGCACACTATCTGGAGGTTCATAGTTGGAAATTCTACATCTACAGATTATTTGGCTTTTTAAAAGGAAAAGAAATGAAGTGAGAAGTCAAACCATGGAGTTTGATCAGAGCAAATGTGTGAAAGGCTCTGAAGAACATCAGGACTAGCTCTAGCCACACCAAAATCCTATAAAAAAATCATGCAAGTTGGCAAACTGTTACACCAGAATTTTCATCTTCATCAAACAAAAATACATTTTTTTCCTACAGTTCATGCGTAATCAAAATTCTAAAAATATTGAAAAAAAATTCAGAATACAGGGATATACACTGGTTTTTAATTGCCATCTGAAAGGTTTTTTAATTAATTCAACCATCTATTGGTTTTGGACTTTCTGTGGAAAATGGACTGACACTATCCACCTCAGGAAAAAAAACATTTAAGGACACAATGGCTTCAAAGGCAGGCTAAAAAGAAGATCGTAATAAATCATTGTCACTATTAGCACCACAGAGAAAAGCCAAATTACTAAATTCTACTAATTCTCTCTAAAATACCCATGTTTGCTAAAAAAATAGCCATAGATTCAATTTTATGCACACATTAAAAAAACAGAACGAGCTACCAGAGAACTATTATTTAAACAGCCTTTATTTTCATATGAAATCTTCAGTTCTTGAAGATTTTGGAGGTCAACACTTCCTTGTGGCTCTATGTGTTTGTTCAGTATGTAGAAGAGCACAAAATCTGTCTCTGGCATTTAATTATAGGAACGTGAAAATGAATGAACAATAATTAGTTATTCTTGTTCTTTTAAAACCTTGTTTCCCTTTTGTTACTCTAAGACAAGCAAAGATACTCCTACAGCTTAAACAGAAGTTGGCCGTGATTTTGCAGTGTTCTGTTAGCATAGGCTCTACTGAGCTTAATAAACCTATGTACAGTTGCAGAGGCTCAACCTAGCAGACCACAGAATATAACAATCAAGATTTTTACCATAGCACTAGATCCAGAGGAAGATCTATGGTCTTGAATCAAATAGAGCAGTATTCAGCTGACAGGGAATTCATATCATCTATTTTACATAGGGCTCAAGGCATGTGAAGTTAACAGCTTTATTATACCCTACAGTCAATGACAATAAGAGGGATTTCAGATAATAATTCAGAGCAGCTAAATTTGATCTCTACAATTGGATGAATGCTTCAAATCCTATTTCTAGAATCCAGGACTATGGTTTATATGAGACTCAAAACACCTAAACCAGAGAAAGTTCAGATTGCGATCCTAGGAAGCATTTTAACAAAATGCTCAGAGCTAACCAATAGGAAATGCTAAAGAAAGAGAAGAGATATCTGTAATTCCAGCCTTTCTTAGCATCTGGCATTTGTATCTGTCAGGACAAATCCAGAGTCCGGAATCCACTCTGAAAGGCAAATGATTAGTACCAATCACTTTTCCCTACATACTGGTTATAGCCCTGCTTCTTTTCCCTAGATAAGAGCTCTCTAGATCTAGGATTTTAAGTGACTGTCATATCTAGGATAATTACTGAGATAATTGTTGTAGATGCTGTTCAGTTTGCTGAAGTTCTTAATTACTGGATGATAGAACTGAAAAGTAGGAAACAAACAAACCCAGAAAACAAAAGGGCAAAACAAACCAGAAGAGAAAATGGCCTCGCTATACATATTTAATGAATCAGTGAAAATATCCCGCACAAAGGCTTAGAGAGTTAAATGAAAATGTGTGTATGATAAATGGATATAATACTGTCTATGTAATGGGTTTCCTATTTAAATTTTGTGAGGATTTAATCAGTTGGGCACAGCTGTGCAGGATGCACCATAAACTACATTGAAAAATATGTAGACATGTACATTTATCTGCTACAAATTAAGCTCACTTAGAGGTGGTCTTAATGGACCATGTAGCAATCATTACAAGCATAAATTTTAAACTGTCTGTTTCCAGTGAATTTGCTTTGAAAAAAAATTAATGCTCATCCTTAGTGGAGCACAGTAATAAATGGAAGTACCCTTAATCTGTTAAGCACTAATAACCTAGCAATTATTCATTATGAACCCCATGCTGCATAATGTATGTCTGTTACAATTTTATTAGTGATTCTTTACTTAACCTGCAAAGGTATAATTTTTATTCCAACATACACCTTGTAATTATATGATGTTTTAAGTGATATGCCATTAAATTTACGGAATGCCCTGTCCCCTTGGTTTATTGTAAAACATCTGTACAGTAAAGGATTGTTAAGGATAGGAATCATTTATGACTTGCAGACTTTCTGCTTCTACAAAAGGCAGCAACACCCACCTTAGAGATCAAAAAGCTATGACTTTATTACAATGCAACACATAAATAACCTATAAATTATTTAACATGGGAAATAACACTGCAATCAAAGTGAATCAGTGACCCATTTGGAGCTGACTAGAAGGTCGCAGCAGTTGTAAGTTCTCCTACACAGATAGTAATTTGAAGTCACCGGTAAGCTGTTTTGGTGTACCTATCTCACACAATCACTGTTTTTCATAGGAAAAAAAAAAGGAGCCCATCTCCATTCACTGAAGGGTCCTTTCTGACCCAGATACTACAGTGTTGACCAGAATACAAATTTTCAAGCCACAAAGCAGGAAATCCATGCTCTTCGGTAATTTCTGCTGGCTTGCATCTTTTCTGCCCTCCACCAGTCAGAAAGGACATTATTTGCTCTAAGAAAGCAGATGAACCCATCAAACTTCTTGAATAAACCACAGAGGAACTTGGAAATAAAAACCATGCACTCAAGCCAGCAATATAGCAAGTTATTGTTGTGAACTGACTTGTCTCAATGCCATTCACTGAAATTTTGGCATTCAGCACCCTAAAGATTACTTCCTTTCATTACCGGTTTTCAGAAACATTAGGTGAAGTGCACTTTCACAAAAAATATATATAATGTTTTATGAATTACTTTTATTTTGGGAGGAGTCAAAGCCATATAACTAACTAAGGTTGCCCAATGCTTTTTTTCATAAAAACTTGTTTGCTAGTTCCTTTGCCAATTTAACTGTTCAAAGTGCAGGTTTCCAACATGCTCTGCTTTGTCTTTAATACATTTGCCAAATATTCCATCCAGCCTTAATTCAAACTGATGAGGACAGACTTTGACATTTCCTGCTATTGCCCTCTCAGATTCAAGGAGCTGCTAGCTCTCCTGCACTTACAATATTCCCTCAGCTGACACTCCTGGCAACAGAAGCAATCTGACCGAAACAGAAGAGGTGAGGAACCAGAAATGGCAATGCATGAGGCATGCTCCTGCAAAGTGAAGGCAGGATGAGTGTGCATGTGAAGTGTGATCATTTAAGTATGCTTCAGTCAAAATAAAAATGAGAACAAGAAGAGACAACTACATATGGAAACAAGACAGAGAAAACTCTTTGATTACATGAGAGACTTACACATATGTTGTATATATAATGAATACTTTTTTAAGTTCAGTGGTTGACTCAGAGACACTGTCACATCAAATTCTCTACATTGCTCTGAAGGATCCTTGTGCTGAAATGTCAGCTGGTCACATCACCTAAAGGCAAAAAGAAATTGCCCTAACGTTATGCACAGCAATTCCATTGCTCCATGCTCTATAACACTGTTTTCTAAGAATAGCTGTTTCAAAAGGAAGCTCTTCAGTGTGAGCCAGAGGCAATTGAATTTTACCCTAAAAGTGGCTATAGGCTTTGTGGAAACATTTAGGAATATTAAATATTCATGTATTTGATATAGCAAAATTCAGGACAGTAAAGGCATCCACTGGAATAGCTTCAATGTAAATATTTTTAACATTTAGTACTACAACGTGAAGTATGGATATTCTGACAAAGTAAAAGACCACAAAAAAGAACAAATTCCCTCCCTTTTTCTTACTGTAGTTAGTACGTGTTTATAAATTACTTTTCCATCCCAAACCACTAATGTCTAGGAGACCATCCTTTGAATGAGTAGGGTGTGCAGTGCAATGCATTCTAGATTAAAAGTTTCTTCAAGTTGTTTCCTGTGCTCTGCTTTTCCTTTCTCCACAATCAGTTCCAGAAAAGCAGCCTGTCATTTTTTCAGACCTAGATCTACAACCTACCCTCTATCACTGGTGTAAGCAAACATTTAAAAAAATTTCCGGTGAACTATGCTGCTTTGCACACCACATTATTCCTTGTATCTACAAGTGAAGCATGAGACTGGATGCTGTAGGTGACACAGAAGAAACAACTAAATCCTATACTACAATATGATATAAGACAGAAAACATACACGAGAGACAAAAAAGCAGCCTCAAACATACCCATATAAGTATTTTGTCTTGATTTCCCATAAATTACAGTCAGAAATACTGAGCTGCTGTAAAATAGCATGCACGATCTTCTTTTGAACAGTAGAAACATGTTCTATTAACTGCTTATTTAAAACACTGGACCATATCCCCATAACGAGGGATACCATCCTTTTACAGAGGCAGACATCATTTAAACCCATAATTTCACACTACCACAAAGCTCATCCCGAATTCATAATATGACGTTCCTCACTGAATAGACACCTAAATGTGGAAATGAGATTAGGAATTACAGATTTGGATCACCATTTTGCAATGAACAAAAAGAAATATTGTTGTTGTTATAATACTTTAGAGTATCATTATGTCTACAAATTTGTAAGTTTATAGATATAATGACACCCTACTCTAACGGATATGATACAGGAATTTAGGAATTTGTAGACGTACATAAAAACAAAATGTCATTTATTATAAGTACCTAATAATTGTATATCACATATATAATAATACTCTAGTTCATGAACAAAATGTACAATGTAGAGAGATTAAAAATAAATATACTGCATTTGCTTGGCTCAATTAATCTACAGTTTATAGTCATAACAGATTAATGCATACAAAATTTGGCAATGAAATATAATAGTGGGAGAGAAATATTATTTTATTAAGCAGCTTTTAATCTGAAAGCTTTTATATATAAAATGTCTGTTTGTACATATAGTAAATAAAAAACTGTTCTGAAAGAAAGAACTTAAGAATTTTTAGATTATGATCCCTTGGTAAAATACTATAACTACCTCTTAAAATTAAGGAAATATGGCCTTATTGAGGTTTTGCATCCAGTATAAACATCCAAATTTTTTGTTTTATCTTTTATCTAAGACAAACTATCTTAATGTGGCACAGATTGGATCTTACTGGATTGAGACAGCACATGAAATCATATGGTCTGCAATGTTAGTGGTCAGAGCAGCCCCTGTCCATTCCATATTTATTTCTTTTAAAAGGACAGATGACTCCTCAAAGGAGCAGTCACATAAAACTGCTAGCTGGCTATCCAGCAGGAAGCAATATGCGCTTCCCCAAAGCGCATGATTGGTGAGCTAAAAATTGTTTAAAAAATGAATTAAACATTTTTGAGACCCAGGACCAAACCACTATGTTCTTGGCATATATTTAGAACAGTGGCAATGCTATGCTTGGAGGAGGTATGCTATCACTTTGCATTATTTCTCCTAATGTCTTTTTCCTTGTCTTAAGTTTCAATGCACTCTCTCCAGTGTTCATCTTTTGTTCATCACTTCATCTCCAAATATATTGGCAGAGAATTTCATATGCTCAAGCAATCCTCTCTTCTCTCCCATTTCAGCTGAGCTGATATGACCAGATTAACACTGGGATGAAACTATACCCTGCATCTCTGGAGAAGTTTTTATTTTGGATTTGCTGCTATTGGATGTTCCTCCATAGCATCCAATCAGGTAATAACATAGGAAGAATGAATTCTTAACTGTCTGCAAAGGACATGCAGACTTACTTTATGCTCAGACCCAGCTACATACCTACTGTTCAATTTTGGTAAATAAATGTTTTATTTACCATGATGTTTAGCAGAATAATTATAATAAAACAGATAATGTATAAAAAACTATAATAAAGTATTTTCCCAGTGCAATGCAGCAGATTAGAGTGCAGAAACTAGTTTTCCCAGAATGAGAAATTACATTAGCCAGTATTTAATGTTTGATTTGAACTGTGTTCTAAACTGAAATAACTGTTTGCTTTTAACAGGCAGACTACCAAGTGGAGAACTATAGTCTTCCAAAAATAAAGCCCTTTCACTATATATAAAAGTTTCCTGCAGAGTATTGTCTACAGTTTTATTGTGGCAGAGGAATAGAAAGTACAACTACAGTGATATCATACAGTGTTAAATAAATAAAATTGAAAATTATTCTGTTTCAATTTTGTATTATTCCATTCAAAGCTATCACCTAACCAGGTAAAGGTGTCAGGGCTATACTTTGAGAACAAATGCATACATTCCTGGGACACCACTGAAGACAGGGAATTTGCTTTAGAATATGAATAAATAAATTAAGACTGGTCTTTGTGTAGTGCAGCAAAGGTAGCCTCCCTTCACTAAGGCACTGCAGATCAGCTGCCAAACCGTCACTTGAACTACTGCTCCCAGCTCACAACACTGCGCGAGTGTAAGGACACCAGCCAGGCCTTTCTTCTCTGTTTTTCTTTCTTTTTTCCCTTAATGAAATTTTTACTAAACTGTGTCTGAACTAAAGATGATTCTGGGATGACTTCCAAGCCAAAGCTAACAAACGTTCACAAAAGCATAAATTCATGTCTGAAAGCACGGCTACTTCCTGACGAGAACAGTCCACAGACTGAAAGTTGTCCTTGTGAAGTGAACTCTCCGTTCCAAAACAAAATCTAAAATAAAGACAAACAGCAGGTCCACATCATAGTATTCCTCAGGAAAGTTATAAGCTAAGGCATATAAGAGAAGTATTACCACACACCCACAAATTTTTGTTTCCTTTAAAAAGCAACAAAAGTAACAGAGCTGGTTGAGTTGCTATCCTTTGGCACTTCAGGGTTCAGGCAGTAGAAAATTTTTTTAGTTCAGAAGAAAGGCATCTTCAGACAGGCGTGATGGTGGTCTTTAAAGCAATAGAGACTGTATAGGTCTGACTTAACAGTCAGGGCAAGCTATTGGTAATGGCAAACATCAGTGGGAAATGAGATGGTAGGCAGGGAGAAGGGATAGGAAGATCTAATTCATAGTCAAAGCAGGCTTAGAGAAAAAGTTGGAGCTGGGAGATACAGCTTCCACAGTTTGAATGCAAACTGCCCATCAGAAACTGAGATCTCTCAGAGGATTTTGTGACCAAAGTCCAGAGAACTCTCTAGAGCAGTAAGGATTCCAAGGGAATTAAATCCTTATCAAGGCATATACGCCTATTGTCTACATCTGCATATATTTTAAACTCCCAAAGCGAAGAGTAATTCACTGCTGCCGCACAGTCCACATACAAATGACACTTTATTTTGGGGGCCTAAGAAAAAATGAAGTCTGGGAGAGAGAAATATAAAATGAGAGTAACACATTGCCTCTATCAGATACCGTTGAAAAGATAAACTATAAACCCAGAGTGTCCACATAGTCAGGTGTCTGAGAGAAGCTGTATTTAAGTTACCAAATAATTTGAAAGAATGGTTTTGGTTTCCAAAATCTTAAGGTGTCATTTCCACAAAGGGGAACCAGGCAGAGCATTCAGGAAATGTTTCAGAGAAACTAGTGTAAAAAGCAGTTCCATAGACTTGTTCCTTATAGAATCACAGAATCGTTTAGGTTGGAAAAGACGTCTAAGATTATTGAGTCCAATTATTAACCTAGCACTGCCAAGTCCACCATTAAACCATGTCCCTAAACACCACGTCTTTTAAATACCTCCAAGGATGGGGACTCAACTACTTCCCTGAGCAGCCTGTTCCAATGCTTGACAACCCTTTTGGTGAAGAAGTTTTTCCTAATATCTAATCTAAACCTTCCCTGGTGCAACTTGAAGCCATTTCCTCTTGTCCTGCTTGTTACTTGGGAGAAGAGACCAACACCCACCTCGCTACAACCTCCTTTCAGGTAGCTGTAGAGAGCAATAAGGTCTCCCCTTAGCCTCCTCTTCTCCAGACTAAACAACCCCAGTTCCCTGAGCTGGTTCTCATAAGGCTTGTGCTCTAGACCCTTCACCAGCTTCATTGCCCTTCTCTGGACAAGCTCCAGTGCCTCAATAACTTTATTGTAGTGAGATGCCCAAAACTGAACACAGTATTCAAGGTGTGGCCTTCACCAATGTCGAGTACAGGGGCACGATCACTTCCCTAGTCCTGCTGGCTACACTATTTCTTATACAAGCCAGGACACTATTGGCCACCTTGGCCACCTGGGCACACTGCTGGCTCATATTCAGCAGGCTGTTGACCAAATCAAGTCAGTAAATTTTATAATAATGTAAGACACTACATTGTACTGGAATTGTTCTCTAAACCACCTCTAGCTGAAGTTCTTCTTTCACCTACTTCCTGGTATCCCTAATCACAGTTCACAATACTTTAAAAACTATCAGAACAAAAGGCATTTTAGCTTTTATGTTCTACAGAAGGCCATTAGGACTACCACATCTGTTCATGCTTCTGTAGTAAATCAAAGGAAAACATTTTTCTTCTCTTTCAAGAATTTTAATGTTTTCTAACTTTGTTTATGTTACACAATTTCTCATGACTTATTTAATTCTTAACAATTCTTCTTGTTTTACTAATAACTTGAGATGAGTTGTATGAAAAATTTTCTAAAAATTAGTAAAGGATCAGCACCTTCAGCTCCTGGCAAGCTGCTTGTAGCACAAGTCAATAAGCAGTACGCCAACAGAGTACTAAACAGAGCTACTTGTATAGTTCCAGACTTTTTTCCTACTGCATAGTTACTCAGTTAGATCACTTACAACTTGTCCAGTGGTATCTGGATCTATGCTCAGAGAGCCTATTCCAACTAGATCTGCAAATAACAAAGACCTGTTGAAACTGTGGAAAGGAAGGGTAAGAAAGACCCAGCAGAGGTATACAGTCAGCAGAGTTGAAGTGTGAGGTAAAAAAATCCTGATTTTTTTTTTCTTTGGGTGATTTTAAATAACAGTTTCTATCACAAAAGGTTTACTTGCACATTTACATAACAGACTTCAGGTTAATTTTTAAAACAGATAACGCCCCATACTTATGAAGTTTATTGGGTCTACTATAGCGTGACAAGCAATAATAACATTTAATATGAATATTCAAATGCCGAATTCAAAGACCATATCGCAAATTTTGCCAGGATTCATCATAAATTAATATGAAAGGTTTTTATAGATACTTTGGCTTTTCACTATAAAAAAAGTTCATATTTAATAGCAAAGACTGAGTTTTCATACAGAATGCTGTTCCAAGACCAACAGCAAAATAGGCAAGTTAACAGTGATCATGTCTGTTTGCATTTATTTAAATGTTGCTGCTGCTGCTAGCATCAGTGTTTAAAAAAACATTGCTTTTTTAGCAATACAGCAACTAATGTCCCCAGTTAAACTCAGTCTAATATACAAAACCCAAGGTTTGTTTATGAGAAGAATTAAGCACCCTCAGATCTAGTTAAAGTCATGGACAATCAAAAGAAGTAGATGTTCCTGACTATTTCTAGACTGGTGAAAATATCTGCAGGTTCCCAGAAACAGAAAACCCTTTGCCATGCTGGGCCAAAAAAATCAGACCTGCACTATTTGGCCTGAGGATGAAAGCACACAGGGCAAGAGGCTATCTGATGACTTCGATCCTAAGGCTATCCAGTTCAATGCTCACGCATCAAACAATCAAAGTAGGTATAGGCTATGAGCAATCAGGCCCCAGGGTTTTTGAAAAAAAAAAAAAAAAAAAAAGGTATTTGGGCATTTTTACTGCATTAACTAAGAAAACAATGTAATATAGTCTGTAGACAGCTATAGGTTTAGCATACTTAAAAAAACACAGGCCAAGTTTAATAGCTTTTTGTATCTCATATTAAAGAATTGGTACTATTGATGTGCCATCAGTAAGTCAGAAATCCTGCTCCTGAGCACCAATGGAATTCAACTTTCAGGATTCTGTTGCTTGGAGGTATAAAAATTCTACACTTTAGGGTAGACAGAAGATATTCATTGTAATTTAGTTCTCTTTGAACTGAAATAAATTATGAGTTATGGGAGAAAGTAATTTAGAACAGGATAAAATCATCACACGGTAGGTCTGTGTGAATTTTCATGAACACTGATTATTATTTTATGATTATAAATCTCTATAAAGCTTTGCACTCTTACAGCATAGGGAGGAAATACATTCAAAATTATATTTCAGTGAGTTCTTATAAAATTTCTAAAAGTCCATGTTTACTTCACCACTTTGAAGAATTTCAGTTAGCTTTAGGAGCAGAATACAACTGGAACTTCCACAAGCTTGCTTCACTGGCAGACCTAAAGGTCTTCTGAAGTTTTAACTAGAAAGGATTTCATATGTCCATTAACACCATGCTCATCAAGGTAAGACTCTCACCTCTCAAATAGACATGAAATAATGTGATACAATATTTTATGTTGTTTTTTTCCCCAGGTTTATTACATGTATTTTTTACAGAATTAGTCTAATCCTCTCTCACATTATAAGTGAAAGCATACTACAACTAATTCATAAATGCACTACTGAATGACCAAAATTACAGTAGAAGCTCATCAGAAGTCTGTGACCAGCCTCCAAGTGTACACAGACCCCTCAAATAGAAAGTTATACTATACTTTAAAAAATTCCAGAAAAGAATTTGAATTAGTTCTGCACACAGTTACCCCAGTTATTTTTTAATCAAATTGTAATGACACAGAGAAGATAACTGTTAGAAGAATACTACTTTTAAGGCTACACTTATGCACCCTCTGTGCAACAAAATGTGAAGTTCTGGTACAAAGTTTATCATATGCTGAAGAGTAAGCTACAATAGCCAAGATACTTGATTGGCCACTTAGACTACTAAAGATTATGAAATCACACTGATTTATGCTGAGCTGAGAATCTGTCCAGTTATACATAATTAAACACATATTTTACCCAGTAAGGTACAAAGTACATGTCAATAGTATCACTGTGTGCACACTTCGGTCAACTCCTCCCACATCTGCTGCAGTAACAAATGACAAATTGTCCACAGAACAAATAGAGAATAAATAACGCAACTGAGGATAGTAACTCAGCCTGCCTAAATTTTTATTAATATTTTCACCTAGTGATGTGTTATCTGCATCCTTGCTCATATTGCCTGATCTGTTTTTATCTGTAAGGAGATTTTTATACATATTTGGCAATGGATTAATGTCAACAGCTATTTGGAAGTAGTCAAGGTAATATCCTACTGCCAATGCCTGAGCTCTGGCAGGACTTCAAATCACAACATTTTGTGAGACATTTTTTTCACCATCTTGAGCTTAAGATAAAAGATAAACACCACATAGTAAGCCTAAATCATACAAATATCAAAATCCCTCTTGTGTTTGTCACTCTTCTTGAGCACATGGTAATATCACTAAACAAATATCAGGAAGCCAATGGAGATTTGCCTTCAAAATCTCAGGGTATACAGTGGCAGAACTAAGCACTCAAATTTCAATTCACTTCTTGGAACAACACAAACACACTAATAACAATCATGTATTTTTGCTACTTTAGAGATTAAAAATATGTATTTTGTTTAATTAGTTTCAATTAAATTAATGTCATCATCTGGTTTTCTATTTTACCTGCTAAAAAAAATTCGAACAATAACCTGGTCATACTCAGAAACACAGAGCTGGAAACCATTTAGCTACATGGTACAGAAGTTATTTTAATTTTCTCCCAATAAACATTATGTACTAGCTAATGTGCAATACTTCAGCCACTAATACCAGGACAAGATGCTAATGTATTACTAAAGATCAACTCCTTAATTGAATTGCATTTATTTGTGTTACAATCCATTCAGATCAAGTCTTTGAGCTGAATTCAGGTAAGTCCACAGAGAGATTCTCTGAAATAAAGACAAAAAAGCAGTTCACAGTGCACCTATTTTTGAGTTGTAAGCAAAAATTCTATCAAGGTCAAAAAATGAAGCAACGTCAAAGGCTATTTGTTTCAAATACATCTAGTACAACAACAATTCTGAAGATTTTACCTTGGCTTTCTTTTAGAAATGATTTTTTAATTTTTTCTTTTTTTTTTAGCAGACACAGTGAGTATGATCAAATACACACCACCCACAAATGCAGGATTTCACAGCCTACTGAACATGGCAAGGCAAGGACATAAGTAAATAATTAAAGTTTAGAATGTGCCCAAGTTTCTTACGGAACCGGAGACAAAGTCCTTGAGAATTTAATCTTTATTGTATCATAGGATCATTGTGTAGCTTTAGTCAGCTCTCTTCATTCCCCTATGGCCTCTACCCATTGCAGATGAACAATATTCCTCACCCAATCTCAAAAATAGGTAGTTAATTACTATCAGCATAGTGCACTGCAGATATCAAACACCAAAAAAAGTTAGGGCACCTACTTTCGCTTTCCACAAACTCAGCTGATATCCCATTGAACAAATCTACAGAATTTCAGGGTCCTATTGTAGGACAAAATGAGAGTGCAAAACTGTCCTGTTAGAAAGATGGTATCTAGTTTGGAATGGGTGGCAGAAGAGTCAAATATGAGATGTATGTGAGATTATTTGAGAAATTCTTCGTTCCCTAGATAATTTTTCTAGTCTATCTATACGTCTAATGCTTACACATCTAACTGTACGTAGATTTGTGGTTGGCAGTTAATAGGAGATTTTGATGTGAGGTAAGAAAAGCCAAAATAGATCCAATAAAGATTCAAACCCTATCCAAAATTCATGTATTTGTTTTCATAACTGCATTACTTAAGGACAGATTGTGAGTTGTCTTTTTTTCCAATTTTCAGAGTTTTCTCATTCAGTAGCATCTCCTTTGAATTAGTCTGAAGCAGAAGTCACGCATGTTCCATCTGGCTACTACTACAGAAAAACAAGGCCCCAGAAAATAATGACAAAGTGCAGACATGCAAAACCAGCTTTCTATTTAAGAATATGGTTTTTTTTAAAGGGAGAGAATGTCTTTGTAAAAAAAAAATTAATATATATATATTGAGTAAAAGAAGATGGGAGGAAAAAAACCTTACAAATAGCAGAGAAAACTATACGCTCCTCATTTTAAGGTAAGCAAATGGAGGACTTCTCATTTCCCTTTTCTTCCTCAATTCTGTCCAGCATGTTCTAAGTTTGTTCTTCACACATATTTAAGTTATTCTCTTGATGTTTTCACTATTCTTGATGTATGTAGAGCTGCCAATATGCATTTAGAGCATAAAATGATCCATCCTTCAACCTCATCATCGCTTTTTGTCCCCCTTCACCTCCACACTTGCACATGTGTTTTGTTAGGGTCTGAAACATGAACTGAGACTTGTGTGGAAGACCACTGCATTTATATATAGCCCATAAGCTGTAACTTCCCCCAAAATAGACATCTACATGTTTGTAATGACTCCCTCTTATTTTGGGTGCTGAAGCATATATTTTTTCTGAATTTACTAATGAGCTTCTTTTCCACTCCTGAAGTACCATATGAAAAATTATCATATAATCCACAGCAACCCCCCCATTACATCCATTATAAATAGCTTATATACAGAGGCTATACTCTGCTCTTTCTCTAGCACACACAGTGATACAGCAGAGAGAGACAGTATGGCAAGTATTTTCTCCCTGCTGCACATGTGAAAGAAAAAAACAAAATACAGATCCAGTGCAAGACTGAGGGCAAGCCAGGATGACCAGCAGTGGTCCACTACTCCAGCAGGGCACAGCCAGCTGGCACTGGGCCTTCTCGGGCCCCACGGCTCCTGCCATGCACATGCTGCCATATGGCTCTGAAAGACATTCATGACTCCTTTTTGCAGCGTAAGTAGAGACACCACAGAGCATGCCATCTCCAGCAACACTGAGCCAGTCTGTCCCATAAGATATTTTTGTAAAGTAGTGTGATGTAAATAGGAACCCCTTAGTCTACAGCTAGTAAAAGCAGAACAGAACTATTACTGTTATTTGTATTCTGTCACAAAGGTATGTAATAATTTTATTTGGGTACAATATATATTTCAGACTAGATCAGATCAGGGTATTACTTCAAGGCAAAATGTAAAAAGTAGAAGCACAGAAAAGTGAGCAGATGACGTACATTTTGGTTTAATGGTTGAAACACAAAATGGAAAATAAATTCTGATTAAGAAAAATCTTCTCTTTGCCCCAAAGTGAAATGGCCTTTTGTCTTCATTTTCTTACACCTATTCTGTAAACTGGATCACTTTGAATTGAAAAAGTGATTTTGAATTTTAAAATAATTTTTAAAAAAAAATACTGCAAAAAGTGTTCAGTATTTCTGAATTGTATTTTCTTTCTCATTGCAGCTGAAATGGCTTGTCAAGCTCAGCCTGTAGTGAGAAGCAGATAATTTCACCCCACTAAAAAAGCATTCTGTGAAAAATTATTGTTGATAAAAATAATTTTGTACACTTATACATTGTATAACCTCAAAGCCAGTATTTTCAGATTATCTAAAATAGGAATAAGCATTGTTTGGACTACTGCTATCAGAAACAGGATGGATATTGGTGTCTCCTACACAATATAAATTTAAAAGAACAACCCAGTTAACTGAGATAATAGGGTACGATTGCATTCCAATGATCTGAATATACTACTTATCTCTCTCCATCACCTGCACCAGCACACAAGGTCTACCAAACCTGATAGTAAGCAGTCTAAATCAGGCTCAACTCTTTTGCACTTAAGCACAAAATTGGCATATAACTGTTTCCTGGAGGAGATCTGAATGCAGCCCTAACATATACATAGAAACCAAAGTAACACATCAGTGATAATGGTGATTGATCAAAATCTCTGTATAGGAAGCCAGCAAGTTAGCAAGAGCAAAGAAAGCAAGCACTGGCAAGAAGCAGTTGCAGACTGAAAAGCAAATTTCCAAGACACAATGTGGAGATGCATGTTTGCACAGTGCACAGGGACTCAGCCTACCGCTGAGTGCTGCTTAACAAATTACACCCACCTGTATCATGCAAGTGAGCAGTGAGAGGATACAATACGATGCTTTGTGGATGTGATATGTGGTATTAGGAAAACTGAGCTTCAAACTCTCACAGTTAGAATGAAATCTAACCTGGTATAGGTGATGGCAACCACCTGAAATGGTTTGCGCTTTATTTCCGAGCATCTTATGACTGAAATTATGAGTGCGTGAGCTTTGAGCGGCCTTTAAAAATGTTTTGGGAAGGTATGCAACTGTGCAGAGACTTTATGCTATAACTGTACATCTGGCACATTCTATGGCATTTAAGGCTCATTAAATTCTGAATCTTGTGTCATCTGCCCTTGGCTTAAAATAGTTTGTGTGAGCCTTTTGTCTCTAACTTCCTCTTTAACAGAAGTTGTTCCTGTCAATCTCTTACGTCCCTTTATTCTCTTTATCACATCAGTGCTTCAGCAACAGCATAGGCTCAGATTGTAGCCCGAATCCTACACAATTTGACTCCGCGTTTACTTACAGGAGAACAAAAAGAACTGAACAATTTACATAAATCCTCTATAAACAAGTCATAACTAAAATAATTTCAGGACACTTTTTTAAAAAAACTGTATCTTTTTTCAACTAAGTTAAATTCAAAGTAAATGCTTCAAACTAAGGGTTCAGCCCAGTTTTCTAACACATATAAAACTCTCATTGTAACAGTAATGTTTTCTATACAAATAGTCTAGGAACTGCCCCCACATTTAGTTTTTTCTATACAACAGCTCTTTAAGACCACTAAGGACACTGACATAACATAATCAGGTATGTCTCAAGTTGCTGTGACACGAAATGTTTCTTGTCATAAATCAAGAGACTCATCACAATAGCAGTGTTACATCCCAAAAGAAATTTCCATTTAATTTAAAGCGACTGTTTGACATGAATAAAACATGATCAAAATTCAGACATTTTTAGTGAAATCAAGAAATATCACATCACTGCTTTCTGATTTCAATAACTGTTTGAAGTTACTGGGGGGGAAAAAAGAGACTGTCTTATTACAGGTTGGCAGTACAGATTTTATGACAAATTTCTTCCCTGCTGTAAAGACTTTATGACTGAAAAGGTACAATGCTTCATAAAATGAAGCATCTTTTTCTATGATAATAACTGTTAAGTTTTTCCTCAATGCTCATATGCCTCTAGCTTATTTTGTAATGATATAACACCTGCAATGGATTAAATTTGTACTGTAACTGTAGCAGAGAGTGTAAGAAATGTCAGTTCTCATTAGCCTGCATATAAATCTGCCTTTTTTTTTGGTAAGCAGGATAAAAGAAAGACCACTGA
>NW_009259593.1:391260-403327 GCF_000687185.1 Egretta garzetta
GATGTTCAGCAACAGGAATCTTTTCCACAATGTTCTCTTTTAGGACTGGAAGAATGTTTTTTAGAAAGAAAAGGAAATGTGCAGAAATGCATTATCATCAAGTTGTAGTAGGTTTTCATAATTGCTTGCTGACACAGCTGAAAAGTCATAAAATATCATAAAGAGTAAATGAGTTGATAATGTAAAGCAGTAATTAGGATTTTGTGCATGCTTATGCTATTTACATATTTTATGCTTTGATATTAACATGTTAACTTTAATAGTATGTAAATTAATTCCCTTGTGTGATATTTATCCTCCTCAGCATTAGACATGTATTCATTCACAGCAACTGTAAATTTCCTTCCTTAATTGTATTTTTAGAGAGACTTTTCAGAATCTTATACAAAATGTTTTCCCTGCAATCTCCTGTCCAGATTCATTAAATAAGTTTATAGCTCTAATGGACAGAACAGCAGTAGCCACCAGCTCCACATATCACTGTGCTATAAAAACAAACCACAGAGAATCTCTTTGTGCCTGAAGGTTTTACAACCATCTAAATAAAAAAAGATTAATCAACCGCCTAGTATTTCTGCCTGTTTCTGGATAGCACTAATGCTCACTAGCAATCTGATGTAATAAACTTAAACTGAGAGGTATGATAACACACGTCATAACAGTGATGCCTCAAAAGAGCCATGGCACATGCCAAAGGTATTTCAAAAGATTCAAGAAAAACCAAAAATATGCATTTCAATTTTTTTCTCCGCGTCATTGCATTTCTGATCAATCTTATTTTTCTGCTGACTATGTATCTGGAAAGTTTTCATCCTTCAGATTGACACCACTTAATTAGAAACAAACAGTTGGAAAACAAAGGCATGGTGTGATTTTAAAAAAAAAGTACAGCCTAACATCAGATATTGCTTTATGGTGCACTGCAATTTAGGTCTGGGTGTACTGCAGAACCCTGCATAGTACAGCTATAGTTGCCTGGCAACAAACAGGAACTATATCAGAAAGCAGCAAAGGTGTGAATGAATAAACAGAAGTGACAGGGACATGTGAAAATGCCCTGTAAAACCATGTTCAGTGCTAGAATGTCTGACCAGGCTTTCACCACATTTCAAGAGGAACGTTGGATCAAATTCTGTTCACCGTTAAAGTAAGATTAAGGTATATACATGTAAACTTGATCTAACTAAATAAGCATAATATAAAAACTGGAGAAAATGCAAATTAAGAAGTGTATTCTCATCAGTTTGGATACTGAGTACAAATGCAGATTAAATACCCAAACACTACCTTGAACAGATGAGGTAGAATTGATTAAAACACCTGAACTCAGTTCTAGGTGTTCATCAGGCACCCGTTGTGGTGCTAAACTCCTGGAAACCAAGGACTCGTACACTGAATTTGAAAGACCATTGCTCATTCTTCACACTTCTTTCCGTTCAGAAACTCCTATGCTGGTACACTGTTTTTCTACTTCGTGCTTTATTTATTTACAAGATTCTTTTATTATAACCAATAGTCACTTTAAGACATAAGGCTCACAATGCGCAACTGCACTTCACACTCAAAGGTTAATACTGTTCAGAAGTATTTTAGCCATTTTACTGCACCACAATATTTTCTTATAAAAGAATCCTATTTTAATATGAATACATAATTGCATGAGAATAGTTAGATATGACAAAAGCCTGAAGATCTAAACAATGCTGATACCTCTGAAAAGTGCCATGAAAAGGAACACATTTCATAGTGACAGACTATAATTACAGGGTTGAGGTATTGAATATACATAGCCAAGCCCTTCATCTGGCATATATCAGAGAAACTTCCATGATCCATCAGAGCCAAGCTACTTTATAACAATGAAGGGTCTTACGCTGTTTTACAAAATGATGCTGAAATAGCCAGCTAAATCTAAGTCTACCTTTTTCTTTTCTACAGGTAAGGAAAACTCTAAGACAATGTGATCAAGCAGAGATTGATTAGTCAGAATTACACTGACGTAATGTTGGGGCAGAAAGTTGCATGAGGTCATCTTCCTGAACAGATGGTCTAGAGATATTGGTTTTAACTAGCACATGGTTGAGTAAATAATGTTTAAGTTTTCTTTGAGAGCCTGGGGAGTGAACCAGATAGAGCTGAGTGAAATACCTGTGCCTCCTGCCCACATCATCTGCTACTCCTAGGGTTTTCATTTCCTGCACTGTTTGTGCTTTATCACACGGCTCACTGGTCAGGCAGTCTGTGCCCTTGGTTCAAAAAGCTTTTATTGGAAGACAGAGAGAGATGTGCACTTAGTTTCAATTTGTGATTTCTTTATATATGTAGTTTGCTCCTTACAGGCAAAATCAGTCAACAGAGACAGAAGTGTGTGGTTGAATTGTTTTTTTCAGTCAGCATAACAAATTTTATATGAGTAATAAATTATTATAATAGGATAAAAATCTACATGATCAGTTGTATGCAGGATTTGGTTTCTGTTCAGATTAAATGTCCATTTGAACACACTCAGAATTGTTAATTTTTATGATTGGCCAACACTGACATCTCTCTAAGCATGTGCATTTACAGTCTCAGAAGGACTATCCTGGTCCTTTATGATATTATATTGTATTATGTTTATTATCTTTGTTTAGAATAACTAACATAACTAACATAACTAACTTTTTCAGTAATGTCAGACTAGTGTGTGCTCTACCACACTTGCTTTTCATGGTAACAGTTCTGGGAATATCATTCTTATAATATTTAAATGATCATTTGGTAATTGAAAATAGTATATTAAAGATAAAAATAAAGCATAAGATTCAAAACCACGGTAATCATTTACAGCCAAGTAAACAAACATATACAATTAAGATAATATTGACTACAAATTATTATCTGTTTGCTGCATTGCATAATATTATAGTATCTTAAAATGACCCCCAAATACTACTGATCCATGACTACAAATTATAACCTGTGGTAAACACCCAAATAAAGTACAGAAGCATAATCAAAATGCTATAGGAAAATGAAAAAAAAATCATAAAACATACTTGCACAGGCAATGATGTGATAGGGTAACAATATCTGAAATAAACTGGCTGCATTATCTGTGTGGAAGGAACAATCGGATGTGCAGGTCATCTGATTATTCATTTACTCTTATTAAAAACTTGCTGCTCCCTTCAGCTTCACACTCTAAAAACTGCTAACTGTTGGCAGGGCTTCCGCATTTCTTTTTTTAAAAACCCGTACATAATTTTGATACTTCACTCACCACTGATCTCTTACTGTTTATAACAAAGGCTAAAAAAGAAAACCATAAAAGGAAAAAGAATAAAATTAATATTCTGATTTGTCTCATTAAAGCTAACCTTTGAGCTAAAGAACAGAGCACCCTAGTAATCAAAAAAAAAAAAAAATACACACAAGCCTGGCAGTGAGGCATATAGAACTTTTTAAATTACAAATGGGTCTGTATCAAAGAATTCAAACCCCCTCCTCTAAACGGCCTTCTGTAAAGCAGCCAAGGGTACAAAAAGGGAAGAGAAAGGAGAGACAAGTACCATTTCACATATCAGTTAGAGAAATAAGATTCAGCTGAAAAATTCACTTTCAAATTTGAATTTTCATCCCATTTTCCTCACAGGACTTCAGGGTACTGTGAACTGGCCTGACTGAAATTTATCATAGGAACATCCAGGTTCCTATGATTTTTTACAAATGTTTTTTATAACACCAACAGAAGGATGAACACTTGTGGTAACTGTGTCTATGGATAAGTTGCAATCAAAAGCTTCCACTTTACTAAACCTTCTTATAAATATATGCACCTACCAAACTATGTAGTTTGTAATGACCTAGTTTCACTTGGGGCACCAGAGGTTGTAAAGTCATTACTAATATTATTGCAGACAAGTGTTTTTCTCATGTTTTTATGATTTTAATGTCATTCCTATTTGACTTCACTGACACTACTCATGGCAGAATTGCTTATGACATAATTATGGAAATACATAACTTATTATTGCATAATAGCCTTACAAATCTCATGCATGCATCATTATGCAAATTTGAATAGTGGAGCAAATGTTGTTGATGTCAATATGTCCATACCAGAATAAACTAATCAAATGAAATATAGTCCAATTAGCAGCATGGTGGGCAATCTTAAATAAAAGGAGATGCTCAAGGGAGGAAGGAATACTTAAAAGTTCTGGCAAAAATCTGATGTAACTTCAGGAAAAATTAAAGATTTCTTCTGAGTTGATCCCAAGACACTATAACTCAGGAAGTGATGGATGATATACATATCAAATACTAAGTTCTCTAAAGCTACATGTCACCTAATTTAATCTGTCTAGAAGTTAGGAACTTGATCTAAGCTAGTTTTGTAGTTACCCCCGAAGTTAACAGAGAGGGGGATAGGGGGAAGGACAGACAGACCTCCAGAGTCAAGTATGCTACCTGTCTTAGACATTTATGTTAAGGTGTTACTAATTACTTTCTGAAAGTGCTTATCTCTCTTCGATTACTGAGGAGAGAATTTATAGCTTGGGTAAATAATAAACAAACTTCTAAAATGTGTTAAGACCTAATACCTAATGTGTTAAGATCTATATCCCAGCCTAAATGTTACATACATATGTGAAACCACCGATATATCCTATCCTAAACTCAAATGACCAGGTATCTCCTTGCTTAGACAGTGCAATTCTATTCTCTATAAATATATATGGAGGATGTGGCAATCTTATGCAGATTCTTAATGGACCACATTAACTCAAGGAGCATGGTGGATTGATAGCCAAATGAAAACCTCTTGGAAAGGAGAGGAAATTGAGTTTTGAAATCTTGTTATTCAAGTTTCAAGTGAGAAAAGATGTGGATGCTACCTCTGAGCTGTAGTGATGCCTATCCTTATCAGGCTGTTGACTCCTGTCTGCTTTCAGCCTCTCTCTCAGGCTTCAGAATACCCTGGGAAGCTTGGAGCACACAAAAATGTATTAGCTTTTTTCAAAAATGGTTTGCTTGGTTTTGTGTTTGACACATGGTATGAATAATAAACAATATATAAAAGCTTGAAGAAAATTACATTAAACAGGAACTACATGCTTTTAATCAGCCAATAAACACAACATAAAACCAGGAGAATGTTTTACTTGGGGGGAAAAAAACAGCAAAGTATTCTTTAGAAGCTGTAATGTATAGCTACCATCAGCCACATGATCTGCATTTTTACCGAAGGAATTACACAAATGTAATTAGTATCTATAGAGTGTTGACCACACACTTTCTGAATGAAAATAATGTGAACTTCTATTTTAAATGAGTGATATAAAATAATTGTGATTTCTATAGTGTATGAGATATCTTAAAGTCTTTTCCAAATAGTTTTATAAAGTCTCCAGACTGCAGAAAAATTGCTTGGCTTAACATTTTAGCACGACGTATGGTGTGAAACATATTTACAATATTTACTACATTTACTAAAATGTACTATGTGAAACAGAAGAGTTATTAGAATTGTTTCTACTCCCTGACTGGCTGACATATCTTTTGCAGGAAAATAACAAACTTTGGACATTCACTACAAATATATTCTGTTTAAGAATCATTTTATATTCAGAAACAATGCTTTAACAAGAAAACAGCAGTGGCATGAATTCATAAATGTATTTACTATCCATTTTTTAATTATTTGACTAAGCTTACTAGCAGAAAGTAAACCACAAGTTTATAGCTTCCCTGGCCCTCCTGATACTTGGAAATAACAAGGGAAATTAGATGAGACTGTAAGCCTCTGACTTTTTACAAATCAAGAATTCTATTTTCAATGGGAGCAAAATATTTCTGAAAGTGTAGTTAGCTTACTTATTTAGCATTCATCCAGGCAAGTTTCTCCTATAACAATATTAAGGAATTCTGCATTAAAGATAACCATATAATCCATTAATGAAACAAAATTAGTTTAACAGCATTAAAGGTAAATACAGCAAACATCAACAGACTTCAAAGTATTTATATGTATAACATTAGAACATGTAAGTACATTTGGCTACCCATACAGAAGATTGCTTACAGAACAAAGATTTACCTAACTAGTGAAGAGATCCAGATTAAGTTGCTTCCATTTTCTACAGCCTACCCTGTTTCGTCACCACGAATTATACAGTCCAGGGGTATTATTTCAGGATATATAATACCAAGGTACCAATCATTCTGTTCTAGATAGAGTCACAAAGAAGTTGCAGAATGGGCTAGATCGCTGATGTAAAAGTTATACTATTTCATACGGCTAAAAGATATTTAAATAAAGAGTTTTTTGCAACTAAGTGGCACTATACTGGCACATATAAAAATAGTACCATCTCATTTAATTTACAGTCATTTTTTCAGTCTCTTTTTCTTCAGTCTGCATTGGAAAATAAAATTTACGGTCATCTCTGATCAAGCACTGTCGCTCTGAAGTTCCCATGAGTCAGGAGAGACCACCTGTTGCCTCACCAGGTCTTGTGTTTCTACACATTCCAAAGTGAAAGAAGGTGAGGGAGGCCACAGGAGAAGGAGCAAAAGAAATCAAGGAACATAAAGAGGGTTTCATTTCTATAGATTAACACCTTTCCCATCAGGCTGTTTCCTGCTGTGAGCAGTTGGTCTCTCTGGCAGCCCTGGACTCTCTTGGTTGAAGGAGAGAGTGGGGACAGCAGGAACCCAAGTAGGTGGCCATGAATACGATGTTTAATGGAGATGCTGACAGGCATATGCACTTGGCATGACTTCTGATTGAGTGAAAGCATCTAGGAATTCTATACAAATAGTTTCTAAGCATGTACTATTATTATTTTTAATGCATTGGAAACTATTGGCACTAAGCCAGGAAAACAGGCATGAGACAGCAGAACTTGGGGCTCAGTTTTCTCCTTTCATTCCAAATTCAGCGCCTCAGTGGTACAAGTCCCTAAAGAAAGATGAAGATGCCCGTAGACAGGTTCACTGGGGTTCAATTTCTACTCCATCTATAATGCAACAAGATGTCATTGGGAAATCCTTCTCCTCCTCAGACGTGTGGCTACAAGGCCTCAGTACAAGATTTTGACTTTTGAATGTGATCCTGTGAATCAGAAGGGAGGAGTCAAGCTTCTGGAAAACAGGCCATCTTCCACTCATGCATAAAAAACTTAATTGCAAAGGTTCACCTCACAGTTCTGAAGAAGCCTCTTTTCTAGTCAAGAAAATTTAATTAAGAAAAATTTCACATCTAGTGCAGGTGAGTATATTTTAAAGGTCTGAACATGTCAGTACTTTTTTCTTCTTTCACTAGAGAGAAATTGCAGGTATTGTACTTGTCTTGATGTCACAATAGAAGGCCCAAAGGATGCTTTGCCTTGTGTCTTTTGAGTAGGACATGGCCATAGTTTTACGGAAGTGAAGTCAGGCACGCCTGAAACGGCTATGTCCATTTCTATCACTCACGCAAAAGGCTATACTTTTCTGGCATCGCAGCAGAAAGGCAACTGTTACTATTTTTGGCTGGATATGTTAATTTTTCTCAGTCCGATAAATAACAGAGGGTTCTCTGGGGCTCTCTAATGTCCCTCTGTACATCACCATGATTAATGTAACAGAGCCAAAATCTCTATGCAGCTAAACAGGCATTTTCTAAATCAACCCAGCCAAAAGCTAATTAGCATTTTTACATTCTGTCCACTGATGTGTAACTTCAATGTGGACAGCTGTTTGGGATGCCACGCTCTGCCATCCAGGATCCAGCAAACGTATTTGGTGCTCAGACAAGGGTTTCTTTGCTGCTCAAGCTTATGCCCATGTGTTCAGGTGGCATTCTGCCTACTCCTCAGGTGGTCAGACTCTTTAGACTATTTAATTTGGAGAAGGTGGCAAGCAAGTACTAGTGTTCATGGTCAGACTGCTCACTCCTAAATAAAGACCCTCTGCCATACTGGGTCCCGCTTTTGGAATTGTGCTCTCATATTCAGTGCTTTGTACAGCTTTACACTTAGCTTTGCCCACAGACAATTAATTGAGGAGAGAGAAAAAAAGGCAACGGGAAAGATACAGAAGTAGTTTTGTCTTCCAGAATGACAGGTTATAACCCTTGAAGTACTTGGCAAGCCACAGACACCAGAGAAAAGGTAGACATGCTTCAAGGATGGACAAATGCCTGAAGCTACTTTTCATGTAGGTAAAATGGCGCTAGGGAAAACACCACCACAAAAGATGAGGCAATGAAGAGTGTAGCACCTCTACATCATTGCACTTTCATTAGAAAGAGGTCATATGTATTTTAAAATGCAAAACAATCCCTTACTTTTACTTATCTTTCATATAAGTACTAATAATCTAACAGTCTAATCTAACCAATGCATAGAGTGTTGTAGCAGCAAAATCTGAAAATATAATGCTCGAGTGAAAAATAAAAGCAGAGATGGGTAATCTAAAATCGTACCATATTTTCATCATATTTTAAACAGCTGCTTGTTTACAAGAATGCGTTGAAGTATTTCAAATTTGCACCTTTTAAACAATTTCTTTTCCTCAAAAAGACCTTGACAGCACATGTGAAATGTAAATTAACTAAATCAAATCTCATAGGAGGCCAGCCAATTAAATAAATGGCAGTGACAATACCACTTAAAGTTAAGGGTGCCATGAACTTGCCAAATAAAATTTTACTTTTATCAGCCCAGCTTTGAAATCCAGGGAAGTATATTCAGCTCTGGAATCAAACTGGAATTCTGCTATTAAATTTGGGTGGTAATTTTGGAACTTGCCAGTAGAAGTCAAGTTGTCTCTTGTGTGCTGTTTATTCTAGTAGCACCTGGGCATTGAAGTTATTCTCAGCATAAACTGGATCGAGCTAAACTTTAACTAACACTATTAGGAGTAAGTTACAGGTATTCTTCATCTTTCTTAAGTGGACTACACAATTGTTTGCTATGTCATTTTAACAGGATAATTATCTGAAACTTCTAACAGCTATGTACACAAGGCAAAATCAAAGCACAAGCTATTGTTGATATGTGCAAGACTAGTTATTCTGTGTTGAAAAATTGGTTAGAAATTCTTTTGTTGACTGTACTCTGAACAGCTCACGGAATCCACACATCTCCTATGCACTTTCTTTGCTCTTCTAGAAAGGAACAAATACATTATTTTGCTTAGACCCTGCTCTTTATCCATTGACATGACATTGCAGAACGTCCATAACACAGAGGTTTCAATTCTGGTGCTTTCATATGTCCATCTCTTATAGTGACAGAGCTTGAGAAATTTAATCTACTCTTTGTCACAATTTTAACTGTAAACTTTCTTTTCAACAGCTGCTGCACTTCCTCAGCAGACATGGTAATGATTATTATGACTGATATTTTTGTTTAACCATTTATTCCATAAATGTAAATGCTTTCTTTCAGAATCAAGCAAGATGCTTCTAGTTTAGTAGCCATTTTGTTAAGCAGCAGTCAGATTAGTTAGATTAACATGCAGTTCAACTCATTCTATTTTCTATTTTTCTGTTACCTTATAGCTCAAGTGATATAATTATAAATTAGTGACTTTCCTGTGTGTCCTGCTATCATCTTAGTCACTGAGGGGAAAAAACCCCATCCTCTAGGCCCATATGAAGCCACCTATAATGTGAAAACAAATTCTACTGAGGACCCAAAAAATCATTATTTTTTGACTCTTAGCCAGCTGGCAGATTGATGCATTAAACTCCTTACCTAGAAACCACAGTTTTTTCTTGTCCAAGATTACTTTAACACTGAAAAACAGCACCAGACTGTTTTCTACCATCAGTTGTATCTGTTAATAACAAACAAGAGCAATGCCAATGCTGAAAGCCAGTAAGGTCTTAATCAGTATGTTTCCTATCACTCCTGCAAGGCAATTTAGATGATTCAGACAACACCAGCATTTCACTACTGCTGAAGCTAGTGGTATTGCATTGGGTGCACAAATTTTGGCAGGACATTTTGGCAGAAAGCTTGCTTTAAACATCCTCTGGAAAGTGACAAGGTTATTCGGTGTTTGTTTCTTGATATTCTTTTTCCATTTCTTTCCTTCAATTATTAGTGATTACGCTACACACACACCCCTCCACATAACGTAACTAGTCCAACTCTTTGTCTGAAATTCCTTGGTTTTCATTAGCCAAAAGTATTTTAATATGATTTTTTGCCCAGACATATTATATTTCTAGGAGAAATAGCTTTCAAACATGATGTGATCTTCTCTTTATACAGGGTAGCTTCATTTTAAATTAACTGCTGAATATCAGTGATGCCTCCCTCTTTGTCCTTTATCTCTTGTTCCAAAACATTTAAGTGTAACCTGGAAGGAACATGGTGTTCATGGTTTTCTACTTGTGTTTCCTTCTATTGCTATTGGAAAAATGGGGACACAGGAAATACATACAATAATAAAATACAAAAGAACAAGGTGGGGGTTGGCCTCTTCTCCCTGGTAATGGACAATAGGACAAGGGGAAATGTCTGAAGTTGTACCAGGGCAGGTTTAGGCTAGACATTAGGAAAAATTTCTTCACAGAAAGGGTTGTCAGGCACTGGAATGGGCTGCCCAGGGAGGTGGTTGAGTCCCTATCCCCGGGGGTATTTGAAAGATGGGTAGATGAGGTGCTTAGGGACATGGTTTAGTGGTAGGATAGCAGTGTTAGGTTAAAGGTTGGACTTGATGATCTTAAAGGTCTTTTCCAACCTAAACGATTCTATGGTTCTATAAAATACTACTGGATCTCTCCTTTTTCTTATGGCACTATTTTTTTTTTCCTTCAAGTAGTGAACTAAATACTACAGTATACAATTGTTTTCAGTGTAACAATGTAATATGCAGTCAGTTCTCAGCTCAGGGCTAACCTTTTTCCACTGCAGTTAGGACATGAAAATGAAGATTATCTTCAATATTTTTCCTGCTAATGAGTCTTAAAGATTCCCAGATGCTAGTCTTTTCAGACAAGGGATAACTTGAGCACAAAGGAAGAACAGAAGGGTATCTTTCTTATATTCTGTAGTTTATTCTTCACTTCAGAGATTACCTAGACTGATTGATATGAGATTACCTAGACTGAGAGGTTGGCGAGAAAGAAGGATGCACTTGCAAATGTACCCGAAATCACTTTGCTCTATCTTTCCTAGGAATGGTTGATATGATGTGAAAATTTTCTTGAAAAAACATGGTACTAAGGTGTTTTTTTTTTTAATTTACCCAATTAATTGTGGGCCCTAAAGCTTTTCCCACTAAAATTGTTTACTGTCCAGACCCCTCCATCACAAGTATAATGTATAATGAAACGTGGCATGATTAAGAGAAAGAAGAAAGTTTATCTAAAGGCACTATGAAAGGAAAAAAAAACACCACAGAACATATTCTTACCTCTGTGGCTCTAATGTGACAGAATTAAGTATCACTACCCCTACAGAAGTACATCTCCCAGACTACTAACATAATGTTTAACCCCTTTCCTACTCATGGATGTTATGAGCATTTGAAACACACTAACCCCATAACATTTTCTGGCTCCATTCTTTATTCCATGAAGATCCACAAAATATGAAGTTGCCTAGAAGCATCAAGCACTGCCATTATCCAAAGATTACATGGTAAGGCAGGACAGGATGACAGCTGAATCAATAATGGAAAGATGTATTTAAAATATTAGCTGTTTTCATTTACACAGCAACCTGCCCAAGATATGAAATTAACATAAGACAACAAAAAATAAAGTGATTTGACTGTTTACCATCTCCTCCAAAAGTCTTTTGGACTGGGCATCTATTTTTCATCTAGGAAGAAGCTATGAAAATATAGCAATTTGATTTCAGGGAAAATAACTTGGTCTTGCATTTTGCCTTTTAATACAATATGAAATTTTGTATGGCAAATACAACTAGCAGCTAAATACCAATTCTTTATGGGTTTTTATAACATTTTAAATATTCAGGCAATCATTTGTTAACAGTAGGCTAATTAATATTTGAGTAAATACCATTTAACACAACTTTTCAGGTAAATATCATGATTTCTTTTCCATAACTTTGTTATT